>NC_034599.1:35747948-35755797 GCF_900095145.1 Mus pahari
CCCCACTAGGCTGCAAGCCCCTTGTCCCCCACTAGGCTGCAAGCCCCTTGTCCCCCACTAGGCTGCAAGCCCCTCAAAGTACTTTGACTTTCTCAGTCCCAGCCTTTAAGCTCAAGGTCCTTCCTCAGTAGATGTTCACAGGCTGAATAATGGTCTTTTAAATACGCAGTTATTGCCAAGAGCCCTAGAAAGCCAATGTGTGTTCTGGATAACACTAGCTTATATACTCACAGTCAGTGCCCCCCAAACTTTTCCTTAGGTACCCCAGCTCCTTTTGGTCTCTGTTGGCTTTGCGACTATAGCACAGTCCTAGACACTGAGAAACTTGTCGAAGCCTGAGATTGGCCTGAATTGGTCCAGCTTAGGCCTCTGCAGGTCCCAGCCTGCTGCCTTCTGCTTGGATCTCCATATGATAGGTTGAGTCTACCTAACCATACTCTGGGGTTCTTCTTACACAGTCACTAATGGAGATTACCTCTCTATTGTCCCATTTCCTAATATAATCATCTGGAAGGTCTTTTTTTTTTTTTTTTTTTTTTTTTTTTTGAGATAGGTATCCCAGTATGACCCATGTATGCCAAGTACGATTTTGAACTTCTGATGTTTCTGCCTTTACCTGTTTAGTGCTGGGATTACAGATATGAGCCACCAGGCCTGCTTTTCGCAGCGCTGAGAACTGATTTCCAGGGCCTGTGCGTGCTAGGCCAGTGCTCAGTCAGCTTGAAAACCTTCAACATGAGTTTGGGGTGTCCCAAGCACCCAGCCAATGCAGTCCTCCCATCCTCTATCACAATTACCCTTCCCAATTCCACTCATCAAGTTCTTTGTTGTTGTTGTTGTTGTTGTTGTTGTTGTTGTTTTTTAAAAAAATGTGGGTGTAATTGCTTTCCTTAGAGACCAAATATGCTCAGAAACATGCTCTTTATTATTCATATGTGTTGTTAGAGACCAAATATGCTCAGAAAGACTTGAGTCATAAATTTGACCAAGGTCCTTGATCCTAATATGTTTGACAAATGAGCAAGTTGAATTATAGTTTGACCTCACACTACACGCGGTTCTGCTGTTTGTATAAGATGTGAGCATTTATTCATTCATTCATTCATTAAATTTTTAGTGCATACAAAGTCATCTATCTGTTACCAACTGGGATGTGAAAAGGGAGCGTGTTTAACTTAACCTTCAGAAGGCAGATGTCTTGGACTCGGGAGTTGAGCTCAGTGGCACGGTGCTTGCCTGGCATGCTGGATGCCCCAGGTTAGACCTCAATGTCACCTGTGCCTGCAAAATGGTATGTCTGTAGACAAGCAAGAACCACTCAACTAAAGAGCAAGAACGTCTGAGGAACAGTCCCATCTAGTCAGATAGGGACGCGTTCACAGAGTGAAGGACATTGCACAAGGCCATAAGGATCAGGAATCTTTAGAAACTTGGCAAAGCGGGAAACAGAAGGACATTCCAGATGGAGCAAAGAATCTAAGCAAAAGCAGAAAGTAGGAGAGCCTGGGGCATGTACTTGGAACAGAGTAAAGTTCATTTTGCTGGGACACAGAGTCAGGGATGAAGAAAGAAGGGAGAGAAATGTTTGTGCAGTCTGGAAGACGAAGCAGTTCCAAAGCGGTCCAGAACAGAGACATCAAACTACTGAATTCCCCTAATTTACATATTCATCAATGTCACCTAAGCCAGCCAATGACTCCTAGGTCACAGTCCCATGGCATGCACAAGCTGCTGTACATTTCCTGTGGATCACCTTCCAACAGACACTTTTTTGTTTTAATTTAGCAAACATTTTAATACTGGAAATTTTTTTTTTTTTGCAGTTTTGCAGTTTTTCAGCCTGATGTATGCAAGGATTTCCTAATTAATGCCTCGTTAGGAGTTCCCACAGCATCTTGATAGAAGACTGTTCCCTGCAGTCTCCTACCCACCACCAAGTCTTTCTCTGCAGTCACCTCATTACAAAGTGGAAACAAACCCTGCGTAAGTCAGCCTCGCACTGCACAGCCAAGGTCTGCAGCAACTTGGCCCCTGTGTTGCAATTGGAGACAATGTTCCAGGTATGGAAAGAGAAAAGATATATTTGGATAGGGAAACATTTGTCCCCACTGACAGCATTGCTCCTGTGCCTGGTCCTGTCGTTAGACTGCAGGAACATTCTCTCTGAGCTGCAGTGAATTCTCTTGCCTCTCTGAGCCTCGGGGTTTTCCTCTGTATATGCTCATGGTGGTGATGGTGTGTGTGTCTGGGGCAAAGGAGGTGGCTATCACTCACCTTTCAATAATAATAACACTTAAGTATAAGTGGTTTACACTTAATGAATGATAATAACTTATTTTGAAAAATTTAATGTATGTAACTTAGAATATATTTTACTATATGCATATATTTACACATGTAGACACTCACAGTCCTATAGATTAAAAGTGTGTGTGTGTGTGTGTGTGTGTGCAGTTGACAATGTCCTGATGCACAATTCCTAAGGAGACCAATGCCATAAGACAGACAAGATGCTCTCCTTAAGCCATACAGCAAACTGAAAGGATCCATTCCTTTCCCTTATCCCTGACTCTTTTCAACATAAAACCACATAGAACACATCCATGTTCTCTGCAAAACCATGTGGAGAATCACAAATGAAATCAGGAGACAGTGGCTAGGATTCTGTGACAGAGACAGTAGGGATGAAGCAGTCAACTCTCTTTTGAGAACCATTTTGTCACCTAAGTCTGTCTAGGGCTTCTGTCCTTTCTCCATGTGTGCCCCAGACACATTTGCCACCTCTGTGATGGCTTTTCATTGACTACCAGGTGCATTTCCACCCTTCTGGGCTTCTTTGAGTATTTTAAATTCCTTCAAAGTTAGGATCTTTATTTGCATTCACGATTCTAAGTAAAGTCGTTGAGGAGGCTTCCTCAAGATCAAGGTGTGTATTGTTTTCTAATTCTTTGTTTCCCCCATCACCCAAGGGCTTTGTGAGCTCCTGTGACATATTCATGGTGAATAGACAGGCTTTCGGAGTCAGGTCTAAGGATCGAGTCCAGTTGTCCAGTCATATTGTGATGAGCTGTGGGCAGAGCTGGCAAATGAGGGGGTGGAGGAAAGAAGGTGTCATGGGTCCTTAGTGGGTCAGGAGTAAATAGGTCATACCATACCCGGTCTAAGAGGACAGCCCCGAACCTCCACAGAGCTGCAAGTGTGTCCACAAGGTCCCTATCCTTGGGCTAGCAATTCTGCTGAGCTGACAGCTGCTCCAGCTGGCGTCCTTCCTCCTTTCTTCACATGCTAAGATTTGGGTCATGAAGAGTAAAAACAGGAAGGCAGGGCTTGGATGCCTCAGAGTACTGAGGCAAATAAATTCAGGAGAAGAAAAAGAAAAGAAAGACAAAAGGGGGAAACCAAGTCAGAAATCTTTGGTTAGAAGATTAGGTTTGGTCAGAGTAGCAACCAAGACCTCTATGGGATGACCTCGTCTGAGAACCCTGTGACCCAGGAAGCTGTAAGCAGCCTGACTGAAATGAAGCAATTAGATTATCAGTGAAATGTTGAGCCCCAAAGAAACGGGAATTTCCCCTACAAATATCATGCTGGCCGAAGGAAAGGACCCCAACCAGAAGGGGAACTTGTCTTCTGGAAAGTGATTTCATACCATTGTAATAACTAATTTGACCACCTCACAAGATGAGACTAAAGCCCAGACTACGATGAGCCAGTGGTGGCCATGATCACATCTTGACAGGGGTGGCTCAGATGTGCACATTCAGGATTTAGGAGTTCACTGGATCTCTGTCCCTCTTCCCAATCTGGTCACATTAAATAAATTGCTTTTTCCTGCTTTCCACTTTTGTTTGTTTTGTTTTGTTTTTGAGACCAGATTTCTCTATAGCCCTGTCTGTCCTGGAACTTGCTCTGTAGACCAGGCTGGCCTCGAACTCAGAGGTCTACCTGTCTCTGCCTCCCAAGTGCTGGGATTAAAGGCATGCGCCCCCACTACTCAGCTTCAGCTTCCCACTTTTAATTTGGCTTCTTAAAATTGCCTTATTGAGGTTGGGTGTCTGGACTTGACTTGGGTCTTAATGACCTCCAAGTTTGATAATAAAACCATAAGGCTGAGTAACCACAAGGTAGAAGCTGAAGTAAGCCAGGTCATCGACTTCAGAGATTTGTGCCTGATCTTTTGAACTTGAAGGTCAGAACGGGTGACACAGACCTTTCCACTGAGCTTTATCCCTGAGCTTTGAGGAAAGGCAAGACCGTGGAATCCCGCTTGCATGTCGTCAGACTGATGCTCAGCGGGGAAGTAGACAGAGGAGAAGTGCTCTCCAAAAGCCCACCTCCCTTCTGGGTGAGAAAGAGTCAGAGGCCCAAATTAAAGTGTTACCTTGTCTGCAAAGAAGTGTCAAGAAGTGCCGGGCCCTCTCCTAGCAATCCCAGTGAGCGGATGTATTTTCGTTTTGAGGTGTTAAACATTGCCAGAGAGAAACCATTCTGTGGACATTCAGGTCAAATGCTACTATTTCGTTTTAACTCTTTAAAATTCTAGCCTAACAAAGACTCATGTTCGATCTCCAGAACTACATAAAACCAGGTATTCCAGAAATGGAGTCATGAGCTGAGAAGCCCAAGGCCAATTTGTGGACAGCCTGGCCTATAAGAGGTGAGTGAGTGAGTGTGTGAGTGAGTGAGTGAGTGAGTGAGTGAGTGAGTGAGTGAGTGAAGGAACGAATGAATGAATGAATGAACGAATGAATAAATGGTGAATGAGAGGATGGATGGATGGATGGATGAGGATTATAGCCAAATTCATATGATGCTAAGCTGCAGCCCTAAAATTGACATAAGCCTTCCCTAGATGGTTCATGTTGTTCTCTCAGAGGCTATATGCACAGAGATGAGACATCTAGCTAACACAGGCCTGGAGTTTCTGACAGTTGGCGCTGGATACAATAGAAAGAGCTGATCTTATTTATCTTTGCCTGGTGGAATAAATCATTTTTAATGTATGCGGGGGGGGGTCTGCCTAGTTAATTGGTTACAAAGGGTTTTTTTCCTATCAGCCACAGGGGTACCATTGCATCTAACACAGAGGTGGGCAAGGAATGCCTGGCTCTTCAGAAGGTAAAAGCTAGAGCAAGATGAACCTCAGGACCTGCAACATTCCAACCTCCCCACCTCACTCATTGCAGGTTTTTTTTTGTTTGTTTGTTTTTTTTTGTTTTTTTTTTTTTTTTTGGTTTTTTCGAGACAGGGTTTCTCTGTGTAGCCCTGGCTGTCCTGGAACTCACTTTGTAGACCAGGCTGGCCTCGAACTCAGAAATCTGCCTGCCTCTGCCTCCTGAGTGCCTCATTGCAGTTTTAATCAGTCAGTTTTTATAGACAGCATCTTTCCAGCGATTCTAGTTCTCAACAGGGCTGTGTGTGTGTGTGTGTGTGTGTGTGTGTGTGTCTGACTGATGTAATCAGCAATGTATTTGATTTATGACTTTCTTTGTTCTGTAAAACCATAAACCTTCATTGTTCCTGGTCCACAGCCACTCAATAATGGCTCCAGAATAAACTCTCTTATTCCATTTCAGGAGAGAGAAGTAGGGTTGTTGCGGCTGCAGCTGCTGTGGCTGCTGTTCTTTGTTTTGCATGACACTGTAAAAGATCCTGGCTAGTTTGACTTGGCACCTCAGGTCCGGAATCTCAGGCCCTTAGGAAGCTGAAGGGGCAGGTGACATGGTCAAGGTTCAAGTCCTGCCCAGGCTGGCATGAGTTAAAGGTTGCTCTGAGGGATTTAATGATACTCTTCTTCAAAAAGAAAAAAAGATTTTAAGCAAGCAATAAGGAGGGCTCACTGAAAGCGTACTCACCTACTACCCAGGAGTCCCTGGAGTGTGCTCACCTACTACGCAGAAGAGTCCCTGGGCACAATTTCCAGCGCCAAAACCAAACCAGTGCCTCAGTGTGTCATTTTCATGAAGCTTCAGAAATGCTGTTGCCCAAAGCCTCTTCCTCCCCCCACCTTTTTTTTTTCAGCCTTTCCTCACATTTGGGCTACACGCCTCATTAGTCAAAGATGACCTTCCTCGCTTGGTCACTCCTAAGAGATTTTTTCCCCCCAGATTTTAAAAGAAAGACGAAATGGATCCCTTCTGATTCCTGACAGAGTGGGTCTCAGTGCTTTTTAAAAACATTAATCCTGACTTTATACGTCAACTTTCAAATATGATCTATTCCACCAGGCAAAGATAAATGCGATCAGCCCTTTCTGTGGTACCGAGCATCGGCTGTTAGGAACTCCCAGGCCTGTGTTAGCTAGATGTCTCATCTCTGTGCACACAGCCTCTGAGAGAGCAACATGAATGGGGGATTTATTTAGTTTCTGTTTCAGAGGTGTGTGAGCTCATCATGGGGGCGGGGAGGGGAGAGCAGAACAGGAAGCAGAAGGGGAATACAGGAAGTACTGAAAGGACCAGGGGATGATATGGCTTCAAGTACCCACTCTTAGTGACCACTTCTAGCCATGATGCCCCACCCCCAATTATGTCATTAGACCATGAGTCCATCAAGGGACACAGTGCATTCATTCAATCCCAGGACTCATGTTGTCATCACCTCCAGAAACCATCATAGACACACCCCGAGGACAGTTTTATGAGTCCCCTTTGTCTCACAGTAAGCCCCAACTCCCAAAAAAAAAAAAAACATACAGGATGATGATGGCTAGTAAGCAATTAGCGATCTCAGGTGCTCTGTTAGAACCAAATAATGAGTTATCTCAGTGTTCACAAAAGAACACACAGATTGAAAGTAGCTCAGAAGGTGGAATTCGAAGCCAGCCTGGTTTACAGAGTGAGTTCCAGGACAACCAGGGCTATACAGAGAAACCCTGTCTCGAAAAAACAAAAACAAAAAAAAGATTCAAATGAAGCTAGCAAGCCTACTGGAGCCAACACTGCCTGTCTTCTATCTCTGATGTAGGTGGTAGATGCATCTCATCCCATTGGTGGGAGCTTGACTTCATAAACTACTGGGATTATAAACACAGAGAGAGAGGTTCAGGGAATACAAACGTTTGTCAGGTTAAAAACCTCAGACTTCTTAGAAGACCACTCAGCTCCCTCATCCATGGTTTTAAACGGAACTCAGTAAGCGTCATGGTATAAACAACATATAGAAGATAGAAATAAATATTTCATAATATCCATAATAGATACCTGTCTGTAAAGTAAAGGACTGTGTAAAGTGAATACAATTTTAAAATGCTAAAACTAAGCTGATTGGAAACCACTGAATGGAAAAGCATACCATGAAGACTGTGAATTATTAAGAAATGCATTCTCGGGAACTAGGGAGACAGCTCAGCAGTTAAGAGCACTGGCTGTTCTTTCAGAGGTCCTCAGTTCAATTCCCAGCAACCACATGGTGACTCACAACCATTTATAATGGGATCTGATGCCCTCTTCTGGCACGTAGGTGTACATGCAGATAGAGCATTCATGTACATAAAATAAAATAAATCTTAAAAAAAAAAGTCTGTTCTCCCCAGCACATCTATACGTTTAAGACCTTTCCAATGAAATACTAACATTACTTTTTTTTTATTTAATTTTTAAGTTTTATTTTATGTGTATGAGTAGTCTCCCTGCATGCATGTATATGTACATGTGTGGACACTGCCCACAGAAGTCAGAAGAATTTCGGACGGCTGTGAGCCATGTGGGTGCTGGGAACTGAACCTGGGTCTTCTGTGAAAGCAACAAGTGCTCTCAACCACTGAGCCATCTCTCCAGCCCCCAATGCTACTAAAAAAAAAAAAAAAAAGTGTGTGTGTGTGTGTGTGTGTGTGTGTGTGTGTGTGTGT
>NC_034599.1:35756307-35760767 GCF_900095145.1 Mus pahari
AGAGAGAGAGAGAGAGAGAGAGAGAGAGAGAGAGAGAATACTACCTTTATGAGATATAAGTATATATTTGTATGTGAAACATGGGAGTAAAATTTACCATAAAATCCAATAGATTTCTTTGATAATTCCACTGAGGGCCAGGCATGGTGGTGGCTATCTGTAATCCCAGCATCTGGGAATCGGAGGCAAGAGAATAAGAAATTTAAGGCCACCTCAGGTTTTGTCTTGTATGTTTGTTTTGTTTTTGAATAGAGACTTATTGTGTAGACTCAGCTAGCCTGAAATTTAAAGAGATCCACCTGCCTCTGCCTTCCAAGTGCTGGAGTTAAAATGCATAGAATACCATCACGTCTGTATAATACTTTTTGTTTGCTTTGTTTTTTTGTTTGTTTGTTTTGTTTTGTTTTGTTCTTCAAGACAGGGTTTCTCTGTGTAGCCTTGGCTATCCTGGAACTCACTTTGTAGACCAGGCTGTCCTCGAACTCAGAAATCCGCCTGCCTCTGCCTCCCAAGTGCTGGGATCAAGGGCGTGCGCCACCACACCCGGCTTGTTTGCTTTCGTTTGGCTTGGTTTCTTGAGACAGTTTCTCACTGGTCTAGAACTTGCTAGACTGGCTGACCAGCTCTAGGAGTCTTCCTGTCTTCCCCTCCCCAGTGCAGAGATGACAAGTTTTACCAAGCCTGATTGGGGGGTGGGGGGGAGCACCTGCCAGGACACAAAAGAGGAGGTCAGAGAACAATGGGTAGGAATTGGTTCTCTCCTTCCACGACGTGGGCTCCAGGATGGAACTCATGTTAGCAGGCTTGATGGCAGGTGCCTTGACCTGCTAAGCTCTGTCACTGGCCCTTCAAGCCTTTAGGCATGACAGTGAGAGACCCTGGTCTTCCTCCTGTGTCCTTTCCGTGTCTTGGGAAACTGTATTTTACAGGAAGAACCACTTCCTATCCATGTGGTTAGAGATCATTTAGCCTCTGGAAAGTTTCACCACCTGGCTGGTAGGTGAGAACTGTAAATAATCCTTGCTCTAATTTGTTCGTGTGGTTGCCATGATTACTTCATAAGAGGTGTGTCTGACAGTTTTATACACTGTTAAATCCTGTACAAAACTGTGCAAATATTTAGTGTTGGACTGTAGTTTGGGGATTGGATTCTGACGCTCAGATTGGCTCTCTTTCTCACACTCTATCTCTGTCTGTCTCTCTCTGTGTGTGTGTGTATTTCTCTCTCTCTCTCTCTCTCTCTCTCTCTCTCTCTCTCTCTCTCTCTCTCTGTTTCTCTCTGTCTCTCTCTTTATCTCTGTCTTTAGCTTTGTCTCTCTCTGTCTCTTTGTCTTTCTCTCAGGAGAGGCAATTATGAAACAAGGTCTGTGTAGCCCAGGCTGGCCTTCAACTTGATACCCAGCCAAGGATGACCTTGAACTTCTGATCTCTCTGCCTCTACTTCCCAAATGCTGGAATCACAGGCACCTGCTGTCCGGACCCTCCCTCCCTCTGGGAGTTGGTTCTTTCTCAGAGGAGACGTCCTAGGGAAATGACCTTGAATCACTTTGTGAGAAGATTCACGATGTGTCCGTCAGGAGGTAAGACAGTGTTCCAGGCATAAATGACGGTTTGGATGAAGGCCTAAAGAGAGGAGAAGGTGAGTCCCTCTCCAGAGAGCAGAGAACTGCTGATCTCAGGGCTATCAGAAGATACGGGCTGACCAGTTAGGGGTGAGAAGTTTCAAGACCACAAGGACTCCCCCTGCCCCATGGACCATCAGAGCACAGCCTGTCAACTCTGCCCTTTCCCCCCCTCCCCAGTAGCTGTAGAAAGAAACTAGGCCATTTCCTTTAGGACAGTTGTTTAAATTCTTGTGTTTATCTTTATTAATCCATAAAAATTGCATCTTTACCATATACAGAGTAATGATTTCTCCCTCAAATGAAAAAAAAAAGTCTTCAGTAAACTGAATTCCATCAGGACATAACACATTTCTTCTGTGGTTCCCATAATTAAATACACCAAGCTAAAAAGCATAGCGAGCTTAGCATCTCAGTAGCATAGTACTTCTGCCATCTTGGTGATAATGACCACTGTACCACAACCTCTGCCCTCTACAGAGGCCCTCCTATGACTTCAAGGCTTTGGAAATGGGGACCATAAGTGGACATTCCCTGCATAAAAATTCTATGCCAGTGCCTTGGTCATTTCCAGTCTTCTCTGCAGCTTTCTCTAAGCACACGCCCCACCAAGTGTCATTAGCCTGACCCCTGCTTGCTACCGCAGAGCTAATTGGCTTAGGGGGATTCATGACTACCTGGGTTTTTCTAAAACAAAATCTTTTGTTTCTGCTCCATGATTGAGAGTGGAAGTGGAGCTGTGGAAGGGAGACTGCAGGGGAGGGTGGGCTCAAAGCAGAGAGCTTTCCAGAAGGCAGGGTTGAAACTCAACGAACAGACTCCATAATTCTGTGACCTGAAGAACACGTAGGCTCAGAGGTTCCAGTACTGATGGCGGCTCCCTCCTATTGAACTATGTCTCTTGAGGCCTGAGATAGGCAGTGGAAGGTAGGGTGCGCTCTACTAAGCCAGCACATAGTCCTTTCCTTCCCCACAAATCTAGAAACCAGCTCTGGGTTAGAGTCTGAATATATACCCAAAACCTTCAGTGACCAAACTTGGAATGACAATGTGCTCTCGTAATTCCAGCACTCCTGAAGCAAACACAAGTGGATCATGTGTTCCGGATCAGCCCGAGTTATATAGCAATAATATTTGTCTCAAAACAGCAAAGGAAGGGATGGGAATAAGGAAACCTGGTCCAATTTGAAGAAGCAACTTGAAGAGCCCTACCCCTTTATGTACAAACCAGGAAGCAGAGGGCAGCCGGGAAGTCTTCCTTGAGCCTGTTTCATCTTTGGAACCCATTTTTATTATTTGCTAAGGGGCTATGTGAGGGTCCGCCGTGGCCTTGGTGGGGACAGAATGACATGGTTCCTGCCCTTGGGACAGAGCCAGTGGTCATTGGCCTCCAGGGGTATCACTGGCTGCTTTGAGCATAGTGCTCGTTTATATAATAATGTACACATTTTACATTCCTGCTTCAAGGAAAGTCCTTCCCATTTAGAATAATGACTCCATGATAGCCAGAGTCCCGGAGGCAGAGGTGTGGCTAATGTCGCAGCAAAATGATAAACAAAGATGGGGACCTTCAGGTCAGCCCTTGGGGCTGTGGAAAAGAATTCTAAAAATACAGGTTCAAATATATATAATTCCTCAACTGTGCAAAAAGGATGCAATATGAATTAGGAGGGGCTTCACAAATCTAAAGGAACAAAAGCAGTTGTGCTGTGAGCCAACGTGTCAGAAAGACACTAAAGAAGGAGATTAAGCGACTTAAGGAGTGGTGATCAAAGAAAATCCCATCCAGGTAAGGTTTTTTTGTTGTTGTTGTTGTTTGCTTACAAAGTCAGACAGATTCCTGAGTTCAGGGCTGGCCTGAGACAGAGCAAGGTTAGGCTCACTGGAGGTCAAAATGGTAATTTCAGGACAGTGCCAGCCAGCTAGTTTATCCTCTGTGCAGGCAGGCAGGCAGATCTCTGAACTCTTTTGTAATGTTAAAAGGAAATAGGTGCTTGCATCTCTTAGAGTTAAGGGGCTGGGGTCTAGGGGTGCTGATTCGTAGGAAAATCAAAAGGAGACCTGGAGTGGAGTAACTGATTGGATTGATATGTAAAATAAAAGACCAGGTCTATAATCTGCAAGAGATTAGCTATCCAAAGAGTCCTTTGTTCTCAACACCCCTCCTCAGAACCGCTCTCCCAGCCGGTCCTCAACGGCTATAGATTTACAGGGAGTTGCGCTATTGAGAGGTAGCCACTCCTCAAACTTTGAGGTTTTGAGTCTTTGAGGTCTCAGAAGCTCGAGCCTGGCCAGTGTGTGTCACTCTCTTCCTGCTGCCTGCTGATCGGGATATGGAACCTCTCCAGCACCACTTCAGTCTGTATGGTGGCTCTGCTTCTCCAGAGATCGGAATAGCTTAGGGGCTAAAGCCTCTGACCTGAACGTCAGCACCAATGAAATGTTTTCCTTTATAAGATTGCTGTGGCCATGGTGTCTCTTCACAGCAATAAAACCCTAAGACATGTGGGATGGACGTCTTGTGCCTGGGAATGGTGGCCACTAGGGAGGGGAAAACAGGCAGATGAAGCAGACACTGTCCAGCCTAATGTGGTTAATGATTCAAAGCAGGTTGGTAGGAACCTGAAGGCTTGTGTAACAAGCCTTCCTGTAGTTTGTTTACATTTGAAAATGTCCAAGATTCCAAACCAATTCCAGCCCTTGTAGAGTTTATGTTATCTATGAAAAGAGGCCAGAGCCGGGCACAGGCAGGCGGATTTCTGAGTTCGAGGCCAGCCTGGTCTACAGAGTGAGTTCCAGGACAGCCAGGGCTATACAGAGAAACCCTGTCTCCAAAAA
>NC_034599.1:35761355-35767564 GCF_900095145.1 Mus pahari
CCTGCCTCTGCCTCCCGAGTGCTGGGATTAAAGGCATGCACCACCACGCCCGGCATGTTTTCTGTTTTTAATTTAATTTAATTTCTCTTTGTTTTTGAGATAGAGTCTCACTGTATAGCCCTAGCTGGCCTAGAATTAGCTTTGTATTGTAAGGGTCCGAAAATCATTGCTGGAAGACCCCAGACTCAGATAGTATGCAAAGACAAAGAGTGTTGATTGTGCAAAACCATCCAGTATGCAGGAATCAACCACTCTCTAAAATAGTGACCCCAGACAAAGACACACTGGCCCTCTTATAAGGAATTGGGGGAAACTCTCTAGAAAGATAGATAATCTAAAATTTCACTGGTGGGTGCTAGGGGCTCACAGGTAGCCCATGGTCTACATCCGTGTGTCATGACTATTCCAATCTTGTTGAAAACAAGGCTGCCCAGCCCAGATGACTCCTTCTGAGATAAGACATTTCATTTTTGTGATTATCCCCAGGCTTTGCCAGGGGGTTTTATGATCTTATTTTGGATTTTATGGTCTGTTCCTAGAGCTTGTGGCTTATGACTTAGTTTCTGGGACTCATGGTCTATTCCTGAAGCTGGTGCCTTACCATCTTTTTTGAAATCAGGCCTGGTCCTTAAATGGATACAAAGTGGACTTTAGATTGCCCTTTCAGTATCCTAGGCTGCCTTAAACTTAAGAGATCCGCCTTCCTCTGCCTCTGGGATACTGGAATTAAAGAGGGAGCACCATCACTCCTAGTTAGAAGAGTTGTTTTGGTTCTAAAAATTCGTTGTAGCTGATGTTCCTTCCTGAACCCCACCCCACTACCTTACTGGTCCCTGCTGGTTTCTAGAGGCCAGGTGATTAGTTACTTTTCTGGCGGATGTAACAAAGTACCTAACAAAGGGAAGAAAATGTGTCCTTTTGCTCAGCACTGTAGGGTACAGTCCTTCCACCCAACCTGACAGGGACCGCACTGGGGCAAGAGCATGTGTCAGGTGCTCACTTTTCTCGTGTCATGTCTACAGCCAGAAAGCAGAGGGAAAGATGCTGTTCAGCAGGTTTTCTCCTTTGTATTCCGTCTGAGGCCCCATCCTGTGGAATGATGCCACCCCAGTCCATCTGAAATCCCTCACCAGAGATCTGTCTCCATCGAGTTGATAGTCACAGCAGTTTCCACAAGCCTGGCTTGCTCCTGTCATTTCTGTTTCTTGTTCTAGCATGAGCTTTGGTCCCTAATGTAGAAATTAAACATCCGAATTCAAGCTAATATACCAGGGTGCAACTTGGAGACAGGGTTTCTCTGTGTAGCCCTGGCTGTCCTGGGACTCACTGTAGACCAGTCTGGCCTGAAATTCAGAGATCTGCTTGCCTCTGCCTCCTCCAGAATGCTGGGATTAAAAGGGTGTGCCAGAACCACCCAGTTTATGATGTTAACAAAAGAATGCGAAGCTGCCTTTTGGGAACTTGGTTTGAAGTCAAAGCTAAACTGGACTTTCTATCTATCCCCTGGCCCTGCCTATTCTCACAAGGATACATCACACATCTCTTCCTTGCAGCAGAGTCCCTGGGCTGTGCTTTCCTAACTCCCACCAGAACACAGACTTCACAGCTGTTTCTCACCAACCCTCCCCACCCCGTGTTCTTTCCCACGTCCACCCTCTGCTTTGGCATTTTGAGACAACCCCAGCCAGCCTTTCTGCAGATGGAGGTCCTCCCCAGGCCAAACAACCATCTCAGCTCCCTGCAAGCAGAGCTACGTGTAGTCCTCAGCCCTTTGGCTCAAACTTACTCTGTCCACCTATGTGGACTGCTGTTTCCTGACTCTGCAACATCTACATCTTCTCTTTCTAAAATTGTAAAATTTTACCTAAAATTGTACTAAAATTGTACCTGCCCTTTAACGCCTCTTCTTGAGTCAGCTTCTCCGTGAAGACTTCAGTGATAACTCTAGCCAGATTTATACTCTTGACCCAAGTGCCTTCCTCCCTTCTTTTTTCCCTCCTCCCTCCCTCCCTCCCTCCCTCCCTCCCTCCCTCCCTCCATCCTATCTATCTATCTATCTATCTATCTATCTATCTATCTATCTATCTGTTTATTTATTTTTAGCTTTCTTTTGTGTGTGTGTGTGTGTGTGTGTTGCTGTTGTTGTTGAGTGATGTGTGTGTGTGTGTGTGTGTGTTCCTCATGCTTGCATGGCAAGCATTTCATCCTCTGAGCCACATCTAGAGCCTGAGCATCCTTTTCTTTAAGGCATTTCACATGTGTTCTTCCTGCTAAATCTTCTTATATGTCCCAGATCCTTTCTTAGGCCACGAGTGCTTTGGGCTACCTTCCTAACTCTACCTTAAACCCTCTAGCCTAATGCTTTGGACAAAGAATCTGCTTTAAAATTCAAGCGTCATCGGTGGACTAAGTAAATGAAGAAATAGATTATATGGGGTTGAAGAAGGTGTATATGAAGTTGTACACCTGCTCCAATCATAGCCATATTTAAATCGAGAAATATACTCATTCTTATTGATAAACTTAAGTAACTACTTTCCTGGGGTTTCAGGTTCCCCCAAGGTCTGAGATCCCCCAGCCCTCTTATGGGATCCCACCACTGTCGAGTGATGTAGACACAGCCAAGGTACCCAGAACTCGTTGACACCTCCACAGTAATTTTGAATATCATCTAAGCAAGTGCTAGAGCTTTGTGTGCACCCTGCAGCCTGTGTGACCACGGTATACACTGCAGCCCCAGATCCCCAGGCAGCTCTGAGGACCACAGTGATAGCTTACCTCAAGGATCAGAGCAATAAGCTGGAGGCACTGGTGTCCTGATTCCTTCATAGGCTTGTCAGCAATCTACCCAGCATCAGCATCAATGTGTTTGTAGAGGCTAGAAAAAAAAAAAAAATGATGGTACTGTCCAGACTGCTCTCAAGTTTGCATGTAGCTAGAAACACCCAGATAAAGCTCCCTTTTGTGACATATTCTCGCAGGGAAATCTAAAGGATAATGATGTCTCGGGCACTTTAAGTTATTAGCAGGGCAAGCTGAGGGAAATGTTGGCATGGTGCTGATCTCTGCTTTAGTGACAGCTGTCCAGAAAAGTTAGATGAAAGAGCAGGGCGAATAAAAACTGGAAGACGGGAAGAAAAAAACAAACTGAAAGCAAGAAGCCGTAGGAGTGGAAAAGAAATTATTCCACTGCAGTCTTGCACAGTTGAGAGTTTTCTAAGCGGAAGGCCCAGTCGGATGCAGAACTCATGGTATTAAGAAGAAATGGGTGTGGGGGTAACCAACCAGTATCTGATTAGATTTAAGGCCCACGACACAAGATGGAACCTGTTGAGGTTAGCCAAGGACTGGAGACTAGATAGGCCAGGGATCTGCGGCAAAAGCAAATATTAGTGATTTGCCAAAGGAACGTAGCAACACAAGGCTTCCTGATGACATTCTGCTATACTTACAGACCAGTGTCTTGCTCAGTCACTGACAGAGACGCTTTCTCCTGCAGCAGACGGGGATGAGTGCAGAGATCCGCAGTCAGACGTTATGCAGGTTATGCAGTGTGAGAGACCTTGGAGCACTCAGTGCTAAGTAGGATGGATGTCTCCATCAAACCCCTCCCCTCAGGGTTCAAGAAACTGCGAAAAAGGGAGGTGGAAAGAGGAGATGGAGAACAGCAAGGAATCAAGGCTCTCCAGACACTTCAGAGCTGGCACATGTGTGAACACGGAGCCCGAGGCAGCATGCACAGGCTCTGCAGGGGTCTGCACCAGATGGGGTCCTTAGAGCTGAATGGGAAAGTGGCCACAGGCCCCCATGCCTAACACAAACGCTATCTCCACCTGATAACTACTAGGAAATGAAAAAATAAAATAGTTTTGTTTTTTTTTTACAAGGGAATCTCAATAGGGAAACAAACCACTCTTAAAGGGTAAGCCCCATGCCCACCAGTAGATGGCCAACAGAAACAAACCAACAGCAGTATCTTAGGGGGTTCTCTGTGTCATAATGGTATGTCACAGCCTTTTTTGTTTAACCTCGAAGGTCTTTTGTACATATATTATAGATTACAGTGTTGTGGTTTTACGGGATTCCTGTGGGTATGAGCGCGTGCGTCTCGGTGTCTGTGTGTGGGTATGAGCCTGTGCGCCTCGGTGTCTGTGTGTGGGTATGAGCCTGTTTGCCTCGGTGTCTGTGTGTGGGTATGAGCCCGTTTGCCTCGGTGTCTGTGTGTGGGTATAAGCGTGTGTGCCTTGGTGTCTTGTGTGTGGGTATGAGCCTGTTTGCCTCGGTGTCTGTGTGTGTCCCTTTGGCTCTTTTCCTGCTGTTTGTTTTGTCCTGTTCTGATTGGCTTGTTTCTGCTTACCTTATTATTTTTTATTTCATTTTATTATTATTCCTTAGATGCCTGTTTGTTTTCTAATGGCATACTAGTGGGCAATAGCTCTAGATGGAAGGGGAGGTGGGGAGAACTATGGGAAGTCAGGGGAGGGGAAATCATCATTAGGATATAGTGTATGAAAAAAGTCTATTTTCAATAAAATTTTTAAAAAAATGTGTGTTTATACAAACAGACCAGACAATAAAAGGTGATTAAAGTACTGTAAAAATTAACAAAAGGAAGGATGGAAAGAAAAGAAATGGGTGGCTGGGTGTGGATCTGAGCACCTTTAATCCTAGCATGTGGGAGTAATACAGGAGGATCTCTTGAGTTTGAGGTCAGCCTGGTCTACAGGTCAAGTTCAGGATACCCAGGGTTACACAGAGAAACTATGTAGGGGGGGGAGGAGGGATGGCTAAAGAGGAGGAAGAGGAGGAAGCAAAGGAGGAGGAAGGAGAGGAGGAGGAGGGAAGGAAGAAACAAGCAGCAGGGAAGCAGTGACCGATGCAGTGGGAAGCAGTGATGGATGGGGTGCAGTGGGAAGCAGTGACGGATGCAGTGGGAAGCAGTGATGGATGCAGTGGGAAGCAGTGATGGGTGCAGTGGGAAGCAGTGACGGATGCAGTGGGAAGCAGTGATGGATGCAGTGGGAAGCAGTGATGGATGCAGTGAGAAGCAGTTGTTTCAAGCAGATCTTGACCTTGACACATCCAAGATGCTGGAAACCGGCATCAGTAGTAAAAACCTTTGTTCCAGGAAATGGCTGGCTGGGAGCCGGAGGAAGGAAGTCAGTCAGACCAGCGGTCAGTACCACCGTGCCAACTGAGGCACTGGCTCATCCACTAGGATCATCTGTGGCTGCATGAGAAGCCTTTGGTTTTCCTTTCCTTTGTTATTTTCTAGGGAAAGCTTTTCAAAAGAATATTTTTTAGATTCCATACCACATCATACACATCATATACCATAGCACATACACACATACACATATATGCCACATCTCTCACACACACACCACATACAATACCTCCCCCACACACATACACACATACGCACCACACCACACACAAACAGATATACATCACATACACATCTCTCTCACACACACCACATACCATACTCCTCCCACACATCAAACACATTCACAGCATATACCACACGCTCACACATACACACACACATATACCATATCACATATACAAACACACACACACACACACCACTCCACACATATTAACTATGAAGTTAAAAAAAAAATGAGCTAGAACCCTAGACATGGCTCTGGCATACCTTTGGTAGGAACACCGCAGTGACAGGACATGTGGCACTCTCACTGAAGTAAGGAGAGAAAATGTGATGGCCAGCACTTGGTACCATGCTTTTATACTAATAGAATTTAATTTCATAACTCTTGGAAACTGATGATATTACTTCATCTTACAAGCTAGGGGCCAGACAGATAATGATGTGTCCAGGTTCCCACAGCAAGAACACAGGCCATCTGAGTTCACACAGATTCTCACTGGCTTCACACTGCCTCTGTGTCAGAGAGCAGTGTACTCACTCCTCCCAGAGAGAGAAGACAGGAACGAAAGAAGGCAGGCCAGGAGAGGGTCAGATGGACAGAAGCAAAGAGAGAAATGAAGGGGAGAAGAAAGAAGGAAAGTCAGAAGTTGAACAAGGAGCTGGGTGGAGGGAAGGAGAAGAAGGAAAGAGTAATGAGGAGAGAGAGGATGAATGAGAAGAGGAAGAAATAATTGGGCAGGCAGAGGAAAGGGAGGAAAGAAATGAGAGAGAGAGAGAGAGAGAGAGAGAGAGAGAGAGAGAGAGAGAGAGAGAG
>NC_034599.1:35768283-35774088 GCF_900095145.1 Mus pahari
AAAAAAAAAAAAAAAAAAAAAAGAATTTGAGCCGGGTGTGGTGGCGCACACCTTTAGTCCCAGCACTTGGGAGGCAGAGGCAGGTGGACCTCTGAGTTTGAGGCCAGTCTGGTTTACAGAGTGAGTTCCAGGATAGCCAGAGCTACACAGAGAAACCCTGTCTCAAAAAACAAAAACAAACAAACAAACAAAAAACAAAGTAAAACAAAAAGAACTCGAGATACTAGATATCAACAAACTAAAAAAATCCAATTAAAAATGGGGTACAGATCTAAACGGAGAATTCTCAAAGAGAAATCTCAAGTGGCCGAGAAACACTTAAAGAAATTGTAGTGGCTATTCCTGGTTTTCAACTTGATTATATCTGGAATGAACTACAATCCAGAATTGGAAGGCTCACCTGTGATCCTAATCTGGAGACTGGGAGATACAAGTTTCTGACCTGGATCTTGACATGGAGATCTTGAGGCACAGTGGCTATGAATTCCAGAAGATTAAGACACGGAGATCTCTGAGTTCAAGGTCATCTTGGGTTAAGGGCGTGGTGGCACACACCTTTAACCTGGGCCACACCTTCTGCTGGTGACCCCTTAAGGACATTGAAAAAAAGGAAGATTTACTCTCTCTCTCTTTCACCTGCTTGCCTTGTGGGATGAGCAACTGCTAGGTCCTTGGACTTCCATTCACAGCTGCTGCTGACCATTGTTGGGCGTTGGACTGCAGACTGTAAGTCATCAACAAATTCCCTTACTATATAGAGACTACCCATAAGTTGTGTGACTCTAGAGAACCCTGACTAATGCAGAAATGTTCAGAACAGAACTCAGAGTGAGCTACAACCATGATGGAAGCAGCTGGGATGGAGACAACTCCGCATTTGTCCTGCATGGATAGAAGCTCTGGGTTCCCCATGTGAACATTATCGGGAGCTTACTAAGCACTTAGAGCAGACCCCAATCCTAAGGAGACTTGGAGGCCTTGGCCGATGCATCCAAACTGGCAAAAGGATGCATTTGGTTCTTCAAGAGGAGGCGTGAAATAAGGCTCAAGCGGTTGTCTAAGGCCCACAAGAATTGTAAAATGTGCAGTTGTCAATGTACATCAAGAGAGACCACCAGGCAGAACCCCAAGGAAACCTCTCAAAATGTCCCTGGACTCCCCGAAGTTTTGGAAGCCTTGAAGGGTCTCACACTCTCTTCTGGGTACCCAAGCAGAGATGGTATGTCACAGGATTTCTGACTTTTCAACTTCCTTGTTGGGGCAGGGGGCTGTTGGGATTTATGTCTATGGAAGGTACATTAATAATAAAGCTTGCATTCATAGAAACTAAAAAATACTCTTTAATCAGAAATATTACAACTCTTATCATTTTAATCTTGAAAGTTGATCCAAGAATAATTTCTTGGCAATCATTGCACAGAATCAGGACTTCTTCCCAAAAGGGAAAACTTACCTATAAATTTTTCTCTGATGTGTTAAAAAAAAAATCTTACAATAGCCAATTTATCAATCAATGAAAAATGATATTGTGCCCCTTTGTAGATATACTTATTAATTAACCAGACACTCCATTCAGTTTCTTCATTGTGAAACTGATTAGGTCTTCTGCATGTCTTGGTCTCTCACCCAAGGGGATAAACAGTATTGGTTGCCAGGGTTTCACTAGGTCAGCAGAGCCCAGCTGACAACTGCATGAGGATGCTTAAGGTTACCATGGAAATGCTGTCAGTCACCCACTCCCCAGCCATCTTCACACATCTTCACAGTGAAAGCAAGCATTTATGTCCACCGGTGGAGTTAATGGCATGTCTCGGAGGACCCTTTGGAAACTCCCTCCCCGCTGGTGATCTGGCAGAACCACTGGGAAACAGAACAGCAGATAGGGGTGGCTGGGTGATACCAGGCACAGGAAACCAGCAGCCAGAGAGAATTTAGAGGCACAGCATGATTAACAGTGTACAACACAGCCAACCTGGGCACACCCGAGGCCAGGCTGCAGTCAAAGGCTACACTGAACAGCCCTCCTTTGCTTTCGGGGTTGCTATAGCAGCCAGGAATCTGCAAACCAAAGCAGACCTGGAAAAGAATTCTGTCCTTGGCCCCAAAAGTTTGAGTTTCCAAACTGTCTGCTGAGGGTTCTTGCTGTCCCCTCTGATACCCACCAGATGGAGGGATTGCTAAATCTGGGACCTGGAAACCCCCCTCCCCCAGTAGGAAGGTTACTTCAAACTGGCTGAACCTCAGTAAGATGGAATGTAGGTGTGAGAAAAGGGATTGCTTGGCAATAGGAGTTGGAAACTATTACGTGGAGTCCCAGAGAGAACCCCATCATCTCTTCGAAGAATCTGGTGGACTGTGGGTCGCTAAGCACATCCACATGAGTTGTCTAATTGGATTTTTGCATCTGCTGGTTGAGGTTATCAAAGTAGCTATTGTGGCATTCAGCCAATTGACAAGAAAAATTAAATCCAGTAAGAATGAGATCGAATGGCTAATAAGCAGCAGAACAAAGACCTTAATCTGCCTTTTCTAACTAATTTCAATTCTACCATAATGCAGGCTGGGATTGTAGCTCAATTTGTAGGGTGTTTGCTTACCATCCATGGAGCCCTGGGTTCTGTCTCCAGCATTATACAAACGGGGCAAGGTGACACAGGACTGTAATCGTAATCTCAGAACTGGGGAGGGTAGAGGCAGGAGAATGGAGGGTCAGAAAATCAATGTCATCCCTGTCTACACAGAAAGTCTGAGGTCAGCCTAGCCTTAATGATGCTGCGACCGACCTGGATGACTTAGAAGTAGGGATCTATTGTTGTTGTTATTGTTATTGTTTTTTTGTTGTTGTTGTTTTGTTTTTGTTTTTGAGACAGGGTTTCTCTGTGTAGCCCTGGCTGTCCTGAAACTCACTCTGTAGACCAGGCTGGCCTCGAACTCAAATCTGCCTGCCTCTGCCTACCAAGTGCTGGGATTAAAGGCATGTGTGTTTTTAAGAGTATTGTAGATAAATATGGGAGAGTTTTTGGCAAGACAGTGGTGGTACACACCTTTAATCCCAACACTCAGGAGACTCAGAGGTTGACCTGTCTGTCTACAGAGCAAGTTCTAGGTCAACCAGACCTACACAGAGAACCCTGTCTCCAAAAAACATAAAATTAGGGAGTTGTAGTCGTTACTGTGATTGTAATTCTAAAATCAGATCTGATGTAGCTCAGACTGACTTCATTTTTGTTTTTGTTTTTTTGAGACAGGGTTTCTCTGTGTAGCCCTGGCTGTCCTGGAACTCACTTTGTAGACCAGGCTGGCCTCGAACTCAGAAATCCGCCTGCCTCTGCCTCCCGAGTGCTGGGATCAAAGGCGTGTGCCACCACGCCCGGCTTCAGACTGACTTCAAATTCATTGTGTAGTTAAGGACGACTTTCTGAATTGCTGATATCCTTCTTTCTCTCAAGTGCTGTGATTACAGCTGCGACCCACAATGCCAAGCTTACATTATGTCTTCTTACTTTTCTTTTTTGTGGCACTGAGGATAGAACTCAGGATCCCACACACACACCACCGAGTTGCACCCCTAGCTCAAACTTAATAAGCTTATTTTTTTAAAAGATTTATTTATTTATTATATGAAAGTATACTGTAGCTGTCTTCAGACACTCCAGAGAGGGAGTCAGATCTTGTTACGGATGGTTATATGGTTGCTGGGATTTGAACTCCAGACCTTCGGAAGAGCAGTCGGGTGCTCTTACCCACTGAGCCATCTCACCAGCCCCCTTAATAAGCTTATAATTCAGTGGTAGCAAGTACATTCGTATTGTAGTGTGATGCTACCATCATCCTTTTCCAGAACTTTCCAGAACTCAAATGGAAAGTCTGACCTCACGACCTCCCAAACACTATATTAGTTACTTCCTCATCACTGTGAGCAAAAACCCAGACAAGAAACATCTCTAAGTGGGGAGGGGTTTATTTGGGCTTATGGTTTAAGAAGGGAAACAGTCCGTCATGGTGAGGAGAACGTGGAAGCAGGGGTGGGAGGCAGCGCTACACAGCATCACAGTCAGGAAGCAGAGAGATGAACCCTGGACTTCAGCTCCCTTTCTCTATTGGACGGCACTGCCCACATCCCAAGTGCGTCTTTTCTTCTCAGCTGAGCCTTTCTGGAAACCCCCTCATAGACAGACACAACCAGAGGTGCGTTTCCGTGGTGATTCTTAATTTCATCAAGTTGACAATCAAGAGTAACCACCATAAAACCCCAAAGTCTCTGCCTTTCAGACTCCAAAACAAAACAAAACAAAACAAAAAAAACCCCGACCATTTGTATCTCTATGTCTATAATTATCCTCTGTGCTTCTTATAAGTGGAATCCTATAGCATGTGTCCTTTTAGGAATGGCTTATATCCTCTGGCATAATGACTTCAGGGTTCATCCTTGTTGTAGCATGCCTCAGACCTATCTTCCTGTTTAATGATGAGTGATGTTCCATTGAATGGGGCGGAGGATGCTACTCGGATGTTATGTCTGGAGCTTAGAGTGCTTCTCAGCACGAAAACATCCCTGGGCTCAGTGACCAGAACCCCAATGATAACTAATAACATCACATTTGGAATGCATATATTACATTTGCATAGATAAGCACACTGCTAATCCATTCATCAGTTGGATTACTTCTGCTTCTGGGCTTTTGTAAGCAGTGCCCTTTGAACATGGATGAGGAAATATGTCTTTGAGATACTGTTTTCAATTATTTGAAGAATAAATTCAGAAATTTATTTTCATTTTTTTTTAAAGGAAATGCAGTATTTTTTTTAGTGGCTGTAACATTTAACATGTAACACTCTCGCAAATACTACACAAGGGTCTCAATTACTCCCTACAGCTGTTATCCTGTGTGTGCGTGTGTGCTCGAGTGTGTGTGCATGTGTGATCTTAATGGAAATACAGATGGATGGGTTTTTATACATAACTATTCAGTTTGGCTTGTTCAGAAAGTCTAGAAAATAGTCAAGTGAAGCCTCTTGTCCTACCAGCTCTGGGCTTATCCAGAGACCTCCCAAAGGTCCTCTGGTTCCCAGGAGAACCGGCACAATAATTGCTTTGAGGGACAACCCACCGCACAGATGCCTCTTAGATAAGACACCTCTCCATGCCTGCAGGTGACCACACACACACACACACACCTAGGCCATGAGTGAAGATGAAGTTGGAGAACTGGAGGGGGGGGGGGGTTGAGATGGCTGGGAAGAGAGAGAGAAGCTCTTTCCAAACAACTGTAGATGAGGTCTGTGGAGTGCCCTTTTTCCTTAGCTTCAGAAGGACAATTTAGATTGGATCTGTAAAGGACTTCAGAAGAAAGTGCTCTGTGGCCATAAAATACAATTACAATCTGATTATCTGCAGAACTGTAATCGCCCCACCTGGCCAGAACACTTAGGATTCCCGCAGTGTGGTTTGGAACAGTGGGGAAGCTCAGGGTTGTTAAAGGTGAAACTGGAAACTGCCTTGGTCACCTTGCCTAGTTCAAGTCCTTCTCAACCTCAAATGCCCCCTTCTCCATGAAGCAGTCCCTGATGCTACAAAGGAAGAAACAGTCTCCTCCTCCCCGTCCTCCCCTCCCCCTCTTCCCCCTCCTCCCCTCTTCCTCTTCCCCCTCCTCCCCTCCTCTTCATCCCTCCTCCTCCTCCCTCCTCCCCCTCCTGGCTATGTAAGAACATGCTCTCTACCCACCCCCAGCTCAAAATTCGCGTCCTGTAAAGGCACAACCCAGTTCAGGTCTGAGCACATTATGGTTTTGGTTTGTGTTTTTT
>NC_034599.1:35774138-35779977 GCF_900095145.1 Mus pahari
TTTTGGTTTTTTTGGTTTTTCGAGACAGGGTTTCTCTGTGTAGTCCTGGCTGTCCTGGAACTCACTCTGTAGACCAGGCTGGCCTCGAACTCAGAAATCAACCTGTCGTCTGAGCACATTATAAGCAAATCTTCACTAACGTCTCCCCAGAAGATTTTCTCTTCTAACTTAACTAATTGCTAGAATTATGTCATGTGGCCTTCCCCATGGGCGAGGGAACCTGATACAGTGGCCATTTCTCCCTAGCCTTCTCAGTGGAGGTGGGCATGAATAGATTAGAGATTAGTGTGGGCAGGACCGGTGGATAGTGTCCGCAGGACCAGTGGATAGTGTCCCTCCACAGCTCCTTGTGCTTCCTCCGGGAAGGAGGCGAGATCAGCTCTTAATCCTGAACCTGGGCTCGATTTCCTCCATTTATTTTGCTGTGTATGTCCACACCAGATGCTTACGAGCTGAGGAATCCTCTACTGCAGCTGAGTTAACACAAGGAAAAGCAGAGGACTCCATCTGGGTTCTGCTAAAGGTTTACAAAGCACTAGCTTCCTTCCTTTCTTCAGGTAGATAAGTGAGACACGGAGAAATCCGTAATTCGTTTGAGCTGGCTCAGTCAGGGATGATGCCAGAAGGGCCCTTCCTGGTTGGCTGACATCCTCCACCATGGTTCACCCTCCGCTATGGGCTGTCTGGCGAACACTGTTGGTTTTGGCCACAGCCGTTACTTACCTTCCCCCACCTCCTAGAAATAGTACTGCCGGGGGAAGATGCAAGGGCCTGGTTCTGAGTCACAAGTCTCCCTGCTTAGCAGGGGTGGGGGGTGGGGGTGGGGGGGGTTAGATGATGTTCTTCCCTGCCTCCCATCTCCTGAGTTTGACCGCTGCACACATCAGTCTTGTCAATGAGCAGCTGCAAGCAGCTGCTGACAGCTCAGAGCATCTCAGCTACAAACCATAAGCTCCCCACAGGCTGGTCACCAAGGCCTACTCTCTGCGGGTGCTGTATCTGCCTCAGTCTTGTATGGTTTCAGTTAAACATAAGTTAGGGAGGGAAAAAAAAAAATCCCAACCCTCTCCTCAACAGGATCATACCTGTTTCTGGCAGCTGACATCATCTATTCTCTGATCTCATTCCTGGTCCTTAGGGAAGAGGCAGAGCTGTTCTGTGAGGTATCTGTCCCCACTCTAGAATGAAACAAGGACTCATGACTAGGTGGCTTGGTGGCACACTTGGCTGTGCCTCCAACTGGAGCCTAGTCCTAGACTAGAACTTCCCTTGGAGAGGCTAAAGAATGAGGGCATTGGATTGCAAGGCGCGAGCACACGGTCGTCATCCAGCTATGAACAGCTGCAAAGTGCTGGAGTGAATGTGGATTCAGGCTGGAATACATTCCCTGGCCTCAAACTGGCAGGAACCTTATTGCTGGCCTCGCCCCATAACCCTCATCCCCACCCCAGAGCAGAGAAGGTAAAGACCTCTCCTGTCTCCTGGCTTGGTGATTTCTGTTCTCTGCCAGGTGCCTACATAGCAACAGAGTGGACACGATGCTCGAATTTTAGAAAAAAAAAAAAAATCAACTGGGTCTTGGTTCAATTACAGAAAGAGGGTGGACACAGATCTGCTCACCCACCGGGTGGCCTTCGCCTTGGAGGAGACACACAGAAACCACAGCAGGATAATAGGGGACAGTGGCAAAAACATGCACTTGGGAGTCAGAGGAAGGTTCTTAGTGTCCCCAGGCTGCCAGCTAGCTGTGTGGCCCTGGGACTGATGCCGCTTTCTCTGTGCTACTGTCCTTCAGTAGGAAATAAGGACATTAGGTCAGCTATCTCTGATATTCTGTCACCCCAAGAGTCTGAGTTCCAGTACATGATGTGATCTTAGCTCTCTTGTGCACGTCCTGGGGCAATTCAGAGCATAAGCAGCTAGAACAGACCCTGCTCCTTTGACTGCCAACTACATGATAGAGGACAATGAGAGGAAAGGAAAGAACACAAATTGTATATTATATATATATATATATATATAATTATATATATATTATATATTATATATATTATTATTTTATATATATATTGGTTTTTCAAGACAGGATTTTTCTGTATAGCCCCTGGCTGTCCTGGAACTCAGTAGACCAGGCTGGCCTTGAACTCAGAAATCTGCCTGTTTCTGCCTCCCAAATTCTGGGATTAAAAGCATTTGCCACCACTACCCAACAGAAAATTTATTTTAAAAGATGTTTAAAGAATAATTGTTTATTTTTGAGATTGGTTTCTCTTTGTAGCCCAGGCTAGCCTTGAATTCATAAGCCTCTAGGGTTGCTGGGATTACAGCGTGTACCACCACATCCTGTTTAAGAATATTCTTTTGTTGTTAACCTTTCTCACCCCACCTCCCAAGGGCACTGCAGGCTGCAGGGACGCTGGAGAGATGACTCTTTGTTGTTGTTTGTTTGTTGTTTTGTTTTGTTTAAGACCAGCTCTGGATGTCCTATAATTCGCTCTGTAGATCAGGCTCTCTGGCAGATTAAAGGTGTGTTCCTTCACAGCCTAGCTAAGAATGCTCTTTTCTACCCCACACCCCCTTCTAAGTGTTTCTTAGGAGGTCACCCAGACTCTACTGGTTTGTAAGGAAGGAGAACCGTTGCACTAAGTCAGAGGAAGAGACAGCAGAGCTAAACTCGGCAAACTCGGCACCATGATGCCCCATGCTGGGCACCTTCCTTCCTTTTTTTTTTTTTTTTTTTAAATTTAAGATTTATTTATTTATTTTATGTATATGAGTACTCTGTAGCTATTAGGAATTGAATTTTAGGACCTCTGCTAGTTCCGGCCAGCCCGCTCGCTCCGGACCTCTGCTCGCTCAGTCCCTGCTGGCTCTGCTCGCTCCAGACCTCTGCTCGCTCAGTCCCTGCTGGCTCCGGCCCAAAGATTTATGTATTATTATCCATAAGTACAGTGTAGCTGTCTTCAGACAAGCACGGGTTGTTATGAGCCACCATGTGGTTGCAGGGATTTGAACTCAGGACCTTCGGGAGAGCAGTCAGTGTTCTTACCCGCTGAGCCAGCTTTCCTTAAAGATTTTGGCAACCTTCTCCTCAGCCAAAGGAGAAATGCTACTATGAAATCAAGGAGGCAGAGAGCGGTTAAGGCTCTTGCTCAGGTTAAGGGCAACGCTTAAGATGCTTTTCTTACTGCTATGATGAAATGCCTACCCCTGGCAACTCAAGGAACGGTTTGCTTTAGCTTGCGGATTGAGGGTGGAGTCCATCATGGCAGTGAAGGCAGAGTGGAAGGAGCATGTGTCTTCCCTCTTCAGGTTAATATTTTGGGAAAGGCCCTCATAAACAAACCCAGGGGCATGTTTCCATAATAATTCCAATCCAGTCAGGGTGACAATGAAGACCATCAGAAGAAATTTGGACTATTGGCGGGGGNGGGGGGGGGGGGGGGGCCGACATGGAGCACTTTCGGTGTCATAGGAACTAAAAGGGGGAGGAGCTCGGATCACACTGCTCTCAGGGGAGAAAGAGGAAAAGACGGCAAGGGCTCCAGGGTGAATTAGGTTCTCTTGTGTCTCCCATGATTCCCTCAAAGCCTCACCGGGTAGAGGGATAGACCTTGAACCTCAGGAGTTGGTGCAGAGAATGACTGAGATCTTTTCTTCACGAGCAAATGTCCTCAGAGTAACACCAGCCCCGCTAGGTCTCTATGTCTTCCGAGGACCCCCACAGGTGGAAGCTTGGGACTTCCCCACTGAGTTGCGAGGACAGAATCTAGACACTCTTGCCTCTTCCTTATCCTGACCCTTCAGGAAGAAAACAGCCACTTTCTCTCCCAGAATGAGGCGAACACTTCTTTACTTAGCCTCCCCCAGCACACCGGGCCCGCAGGCACAGCCTCCATTAAAGTTATCCTGGCAAAACTCTGAAAGCCAGCTGGGGCCTCTTACTCTCCAGCTGTAAAAAGAAACACACCGAATAGCCAAGTTGAGAAGCATCATTGTAGGACAGGAAAGAATATATAAAGATAACCCTGTTTGAATAGAAAAAAGGAAATGAGACAGAAATTGGCTCTGTTTATTGCACAGAATGGAATTCTACGAACTCCACTTCAGCTTTAGTTGGAACAAATATTTACCAAGTTCCATATGTGTTAGACGCTGCAGCAGGCGCCTTCGCCGCAGTCATTTCTTCACCGTAGTCATTTCTTCACCGTAGCCGTGCTAGGGCAAAGAAGAGGAAAGTGCAGGGAAATCTAGGGACCTATTCATAACTACCAAGCCTGCCGCCTCCCACCCAGAACCCTTCCCATCACCTACAGCTACATCCCCTCAAACATCCTATGAGCTTGTGAGGAACCTGTGTTCTGTTCTCATCTGTGAGAACAGAACACAGGTGGATCCAGGACCTCAAAGGCACTGGAAGATCCATTTGTGCTCTGGGTGTCTCTCAGCTGGAGTGTGTTAGTCCAGCATATACAATGCTCTGGGGTTTGTCCTCGATGCTGGGTGGGAGGGATGTGTTCTCTCTATAGTTCCCGGTGGGGTGGGAAACTGTCAGTTCTTTATCTTGCCACGGTGTCCCTCTCCAGTTCAGTTTGCAGACATTCGTTTATTTTACAATCACCCTAAATTGTTTACAGGGTATGAATTTTGCAAACATCACTATGTTCGCACTAACAGTGGACCTAGAAAGTGTCCAGCCTTTCTTCAAGCCATGTGGCATGGCAAGAGTCATCAATAGTGTGGTACAGCCTATATGGCCCCCTTTCAAGGCCACAACTCTTGAAACCTGTAAGTATCTGGCTGTATTTGTGGATGTGTTTGGTGAGCCATTGGGTATGAGGATTTCTTCCAAGTAGCTTTGTGAAAGGGACCAATAAAGAAAATACTTTGTGTGATGCCGGGCAGTGGTGGCGCATGCCTTTAATCCCAGTACTTGGGAGGCAGAGGCAGGTGGATTTCTGAGTTTGAGGCCAGCCTGGTCTACAGAGTGAGTTCCAGGACAGTCAGGGCTATACAGAGAAACCCTGTCTTGAAAAAACCAAAACCAAAAACCAAAACCAAAACAAAAAACCCCTTTGTGTGAGGAATCTTCACCAACACAGTAAGAATTAAGGACTGCCAAAGCCCCACCATGGCATCCAACTAACCATCTCCTCCATAGCAGTCTGAATGAAGACATTGGGCAAACTTTATCTGGTTAGCCCTGTGGTAGACAAGCCAACCATAAGTTGCACAGGTACAAACTGGTTGTTAGCGGACACCACAGTACCCAGAGCTCTGTGTATATGGCATAACCTTGCTTAGTCTGGTATCGGAGCCTGTACACTTTATCACGCTGGGTGTGTGATGATGTGGATCACAGAGAACTGGCAGTAGTGCCAGCAGGGGACACACAAAAGAAAGCTCACCAAGTCAGGTTGTTTCTTCCTGAACAACTTCTGGATGTACTTGTAGGTTCGCAGCTCAGTTCACTTGGTGGCTTCTGCCCATGGAAAGGAATTCACAGGATTTTCTCCCAGACTTTTGCCCTTGACATCCATGGACTAAGTGCAGGGTCCCACTCTCATTCCATAGATTGCTTTGCAACAACTTCTCCCTTAATTAGCACTGAGCTCTGGAGAGCAGGGACAACTTTTCTTTGGTCACCATTGATTTAACAGACTTGCTGAGGGTTTTTGCTGTTTTGGTTGGTTGGTTGGTTGGTTGGTTGGCTGGTTGGTCGGTTGGTCGGTTGGCTGGTTGGTTGGTTGGCTGGTTGGTCGGTTGGTCGGTTGGCTGGTTGGTTGGCTGGTTGGTTGGTTGGTTGGTTGGCTGGTTGGCTGGTTGGTTGGTTGGCTGG
>NC_034599.1:35781230-35784624 GCF_900095145.1 Mus pahari
GCCTGCCTCTGCCTCCTGAGTGCTGGGATTAAAGGTGTGCACCATCACGCCCGGCTCACCCCACCCTCTTTCATGCACAGGAACTGTTAGACACTTTGCCCCGTCTAATCTCCTTTCCATTTGTCTTCTGTTTGCTTCTCTATGTTATAGCCTGCCATCAAGCATTAACTGAGATACATTCTAACTAGCTCCTAGGTCACCCCCAAGGCATCATGCACCCCACCCCCCCGACCTCATGCAGGACACAAGGGTCTCCTGGAGGAAAAGGTTAGGATGGCACTCTCTGGTGTCCAAGAGATCAAGAATTAGAATGCAGGACATGTGCCTCTGCTTTGTGTTGAGGTAAGGTCCCACTCAAAGCAGCAACAGTCTTGTACTCACAGCAGTCTCCCCCAATACTGAGACTGCAAGCACATCTACCACAACCAGCTAAGCCACAAGTGTCTCCTACCTTCTTTCCTTCTTCATCTTCTTCCTCCTCCTCTCCCTCCCCTCCTCCTCCTCCTCCCTTTCCTTGGAGGGCAGGATCTCATGTAACCCACGCCAGCCTCCAATGTGTTATGCCGCTGAGGATGACCTTGACCCTCCTGTCTCTTCCTCAGACTGCTGGGATTGCAGGTGTTCACCGCCATGCTCGCTTAGTGTGGAATGGTAGATTGAACTCTAGGTTTCTCGTATGAGGTAACATCTCTAGCTAAGTGATTCTTGAAACTGAATATTCTACAAAACCTGGAGGCATCTGGGCTTGGAAGCACATACCTGTAATCTAAACACTTCAGATGTGGAAGCAAGAAGATCAGAAGGCTAAGGTCCTTCTAGCTATACATCAAGTTTAAGGCCAGCCTGAGCTACATGAAACCCTGACACAAAAGAAACCAAACCAAGCCAAACCAGCCAACCAAACAGAGAGCCAAAATTCTGAGACAATGTTTCATGTTCATAAGAAAGCTTGGAGTGGGGAGAGGAGCAGGCATGGGGGGGGGGATGCTAAGGTTCTCGTTGCCCAACAACCCTTGTGGTCATCAAGATATTTCATGTTAACATGATTTCAACACTGAACAGAAGTCTTTGCCTGGCGTTCAGTAGCTTTCTCGGTCAGACTTCAGTCCCATGTTCCAGGGCTTTTTGCTTCAGTCACATCATTTTCCCTTTTCTTTTCTTTTCTTTTCTTTTCTTTTCTTTTCTTTTCTTTTCTTTTCTTTTCTTTTCTTTTCTTTTCCTTTCCTTTTCTTTTCTTTTCTTTTCTTTTCTTTTCTTTCTTTCTTTCTTTTTTTAACTCCTCCAGTCGATGGAAGGGAACTTTATTTAGTCCCGGGGTCACAGGCCAGGTATGACCCCAGCTTTATTTGACCTTCTTCTTGGGGCACAGGTTGTTGGTATGGCCACACTTCTTGCGGCAGTTGACTGCATGAGGGTGCAGGCGTGCGTAGCACTTGTGGCAGATCATCTTGTCACAGTTGTACTTCTGAGCAAGCTGACGAAGGGATGGCTCAATGATGCCACCGCGCAGACACAGCACCAGGTACAAGGTGGACTCTTTCTGGATGTTGTAGTGCAACAGGGTGCGGCCATCCTCCAGCTCTTTGCTGGCAAATATCAGCCTCTGCTGGTCAGGTGGGATGCCTTCCTTGTCTTGGATCTTGGCCTTGACATTCTCGATGGTGTCACTGGGCTCAACCTCAAGAGTGATGGTCTTGCCCGTCAGGGTCTTCACAAAGATCTGCATGTTGGCGTCTGCTGCTCAGCCGCCTCGTTGAAGAGAAAGAGAGCCATTTTCCCTTTTCAACAAGTGTCTCCTGAGTATGTAGACTCCACGTCTTGACCCACCTAGGGTCCTTGTTCAGTCCCATTCATCCTCAAAGCTGAGATATGGCTCTCTAACCACCATACTCCACAGTGTGCTTGGGATGCCGAGTTTGTTTTTACTGGAAACGTAACTGTCTTCTGTTGGTGGTGAACTGTTTCACATGCTGAAGTCTTCTCTCCATTGGACTTGATGGTCCACTAAAGGTAAGAGTATCACATACGTCCCTGGATTCTCCCAAGGGACCCAGCATCAGCAGGCAGTAGAATGTTATTACAGGCTGTCTCCGGAAGCTCTACTTTGGATTTAGGTCAGTGGCAAACCCCTACCTGAGGAAGATGCATCTGCTCCCTAGTGGCCCAGGACGTTGGACTTGTGGAGAGTGAGTGTTAATCTCAGTGTGACCTAAGGACCTGGGTCAGTGGTTAACAACCTGGGACCCACGGAGTCCAGCCTCAGCTTGGGTGATATGGACCTAGGCACACATCGCCTGCACTCACACACGTCCGTCTTCAGGCACACATCCCTCCAGTCAGAGAAGCAATAGTGAGAAAGGCAGCAGTGGGGTGGAAGCCCTGCTTTAGAACCATACAGAACCAAACCACACCTCTCCTAAGAAGGGATGAAGAGGGGAAGCCGAGGAGAGGGCATCCAGAGGCTTTTGTCCTGTTGTTCGTACTTTTTGGTGTGTCTGAAAAGATGTCAAGCATTTTTTTTTAAGCTGTGGATCAGAAATACCAAAAGAGTATCTTTCCTTTTGTCTCCTTCCTACTCCCTCAGCCTTTACAAAGAATTCACTTTTCAACATAGTTGTGGATATACCCTATTAGATAAGTGATTACAAATGAAAATTTTACCTATGGTGCCACACACACCTTTATTCTTAGCACTCTGGAGGCAGATGCAGGAGGCTCTCTATGAACTTAAGGCCAGCCTGAACTACATTGTGAGTTCCAGGCAAAATAGGGCTATCCCATTAGACTCTTCCTCAAACACCCCCACACACACATGAACACACACACCACAAACACACACATACACTCACACATGCATATACATACACAAACACTCCTACACATAATAACACATACACACATATATACACACACTCTCACACACACATATATGCACACACATCAATATATGCACATGCACACACATACATATATACACATATTCTCATACACATATATGCACACATACACACATACACACATATACACACACACATATATATTAACACACACACATATATATATACACACAACAAATATATACGTATACACACACTCACATACACACAGGCACACATACACACATATACTCACACATACACACATATACACATGCACACATATATATGCACATATATACATACACAAACACACATATACACACACATACATATACACATACTTATAAACACATACACAGAAACACACACACCTATACACACATACACATATACACACACTCACATACACAAACAAAATATACACACACAAAAATACACTCATACACACATAAACATACATACTCAACATGTACTCACACATACACATGCAGAACACACACACACACACACACACA
>NC_034599.1:35784674-35790734 GCF_900095145.1 Mus pahari
ATATATATATATATATACACTCATGCACATACACAATACCTACACACACAAGCATACATGCTCACACACACACATATAGGACATATACACACACATGCACACACATATACAACACCTACCTATACAAACATACACACATACATACACACACATATAGGACATATACACACACAAGCATACACACATGCACACACATACACAACACCTACCTACACAAACATACACACTCACATACATACACACACATAGGACACATACACAAACACACAAGCATACACACATGCACACATACACACACTCTTACACACACACACACATACACACACACACACACACACACACACACACACACACGTTTACTCCAGAACCAAAGAAAGCTTTTAAATATTTTATAATATAAATATAGTGTTTTAAATGCTTGGGTTTTGGAAGGCGATTTTAGCATTTCTGAGCTGGAGCAGGACATCCCACCCTCCTAAGAGACAGTTCCCTTCCCTCTAAAACAGAATAAGAATGCTCCTGCATGGAGTCCGGGTTGGACTCTCAGGACAGAATGTGGGGGAGGGGAAGGGTTAGAGCTAATATCCTAAAGGACTCGGGCTTTTGACAACAATGCAAGAGGTGCACTCTCTCCTGGACTCTGCTTTCCTCGCCTGTGAAATGGGACTGACTTTCAGTACAACTGGCAAGGCCTAAGCCAGTCCTAAGGGGCTAAGGGAGCCAGAAAGGAGCTGGAGGGGGGCAGCCTGCCAGCCTCCGAGGGGACTGTTAATTGCTTATATGAATTATGATTAGGCTCTGGCCTCAGCCCCCAGTCTAGGTGGTGGGACTAAAGGTGAGTGGCAGCAGCCTCAGTCAGTCCTCCAGGGACATCCACAGGCTGGGACTACAAAGAACTGATCTTTTCTGCAGTGCCAGGAAAAGTGCCAGGAAGAGCTGTGAGCCCTTGAGACCTGAGCAGCCCCTGCTGCTGCTCTGCTCTTCTCTGGTCCTTCCTCACAGGAGGTTAAGCACCAAGGGCGACTGCCTGCAGGCTCTCCTTTGGGGGCCCACCAGTCTCTTGCCCTCTACCAACCTCCAATGCCATGTTCCCGGGGCAGAAAAAGGAGATTTAGTCAATCTCATGCAGCCTCATTGAGAAGAGGGAGACAGATACAGTGGCCCGCTGCCCCAGTCCATTTTCTGTGTTCTAGACTAAGGCTTAAGTAGAACCTGAGTTTTTATCTAACTGATTCCCAATCAGGAAGTGGTCTGCCCATCACCTGCTTCTGTCTCTCTAGTAAGTTGGTCTGACAAATTGTAAATTCTTTTTAAGAAAAAAGTTTTCCCTCTGGCTGACCGAGGCATTAGGCTCTTTCTTCTCCCAACATGAGATTCCAGGGTGGGGGCAATTCCAGCTTCTTGAGATTCATTATTTTAATAGTCTGATGGACAGGTTGAAGGATGTGAGTGTCTAGTGCTAACTTCTTTATCCCTGCAAAGCTGGTTACACTTAGCTCAGGCTGTCATGGAACTCACTAAATAGCCCAGGGTGGATGTGAACTCCTGACTATCCTCCTGCCTCAGCTTAATGCATCACTGTTTCCTTGAACTCTGGATTCCCAGGTCTCTAAGGAGAGTGGCAGGCTCAGCCCTGTGTGCATTTAACAGCACTTGACTATGAATAGCAAATGCAAAGACCACATGTGGGCTGCAAAGGGTCCAAACAAGGAAACCCTAAGAACTGTTTTAATAACCCACTACTGCACAAACCCACTATTTATATGGTGCCCCTAGTGATTTCATACCAACCTAACCAGACCTGGAAAGAACAGAGAGGAGAAATAAGAGGCTGGGGGAAACAAGAAGGGAGAGGAAAAAAGGAGGAGACAAGAGCAAGAAAGGGAACAAGATCTGGTGTAGTGATGCGCTCAGCGCCAGGTATATCTTTGTGAGTTCGAGGCCAGCTTAGTCTACATAGACTTCCAGACCAACAAAGAGCTACAGAGTGAGACCTTGTCTACCCCCCCCCCCAGTCATCCTCCCCGGGGGGAGGGAGAGAGAGAGAGAGAGAGAGAGAGAGAGAGAGAGAGAGAGAGAGAGAGAGAGAGAATAGAGCATTGTGAGAGACAAAAATATACAAAAGAGCAGAGAGATTAGAGAGATCAAGGAGAAAAAAGACAGAATTGAAAAGGCCGCATCCACCGGTTCTTAGCCGAAGTGCTGCGGATTCTCTCCTGCACCGCATCAGTTGGCACCGAGCGCCCCCCTCGATCACCCCGGGCCACGGCCCTCCCTCCCGGGTGGGAGGTAAAGCAGCCCCAACAGCTAACCCCAAACGCAGAAAGAGAGGGCGGGAGCGAAGAGAAGGGAGGGCGAGGGGAGGGATGGAGGGAGGGGCTGCGGTAGGAGGCAGCCGTGTGGTTCCAGCTCATTTTTTTTTTTCTTTCTCCAGTCGGTTTTCTTTCCAAACAGGGAAAAGTGTTCCACGAAGCGGTAGCTCCTTGCCGCCTCGCCTTCTCCTCCCTAACCCTGGGCCCGGCCCCCGTCCCGGCGCGAGCTGGTGGAGCCAGGGCTAGAAGCCCTCGGTGCCCCCGGAGCGCAGAGCGCAGGGGACCCGGGCGCGGGGCCAGCGCCCGCACATGGCTGCAGCCCCCCGCGCGCACCCCGAGGCGCCGCGCCCTGCTCACAGAAGGTCCGTCGGCTGGGCTCCGTCGCCCTGCAGCCAGGCTGCGCTGAGCCGGGAAGTGCCCGTGTCCGGGGATCGGAATGTCCCTCTTCTTCCTCTGGCTAGGTGAGTGCCTTGGGGAGGGCGGGAGTTTGGGTGGCCCTGGGGAAACGCCACCCTGCGTTTGGGTGGAGACCCGCCCTCAGCACCGTGGTCCCCGCAGTCCCAGAGTGCGGCAACCACTCGGTCCCTGCCTCCGCGCCACCGAGGGGCGCATCTGGCAGCGGAGGACCGCCCAGTCGGCCATCGAAATGTCTCACACATCTGGGCCCTCCAGCCAGCTACGGGGTGGGGGCGTTTCCTGGTGGAGTTTGGCGGAGAACCGTTTGGTATAGAGGGTACTTTTCAGCGCGTGGTTTGGTTTCAGGAGTACCGGGGGAAAGTGGAGAGCTGGGGAGGAAAGGTTCGTCCAGGGTTTTCTGTGCCAGGTTTTGAGGGTGGGGGGAGCTTTTTGTTTCAAACAGGCGCCTCTGAGCGCTCAGATTAGAAACAGATGTGTTGAAGGGGAAGAGGGAGGGAGAGGGAGGAGAGAAGGAAGAAGAAAAGGGTAGAGAAGGAAACAGCAGGGTGAAAGGAGCACCAAAAAAGCCAGGTGACCGCAGAAGATGCAGGCTGACCGCGACCTGGGGAAGGAGAGAAAGAAAGAGCCAGAGAAGCAGAGAGAACGGAGGACAGGAATGTGAAGACAAGCCTGAGAGAAGGGAGCCTGGAGTCCTTGAAACCAATGCAGCAAAGGAGGCAACAGAAGAAAAAACATACTCTGCCCCTCCTGAACCTGGCTCCGGGGCAGAAAGAGCCCTTCTGGGTGGTCCTCATTTAGGACCAAGCGGGTCTCCTGAGGCTGGGATGTGTGTGTGGGGGGGGTGGGGGGGAGGGTCCCTAAGACACAGGCTGGCTGACATTTCTGGGCTGCACCTGGCAGTTTTGTGGGCCAGGGCACAGAAGGGGTACATGGAAAGAGCTGGAGGAGGTTTGTGGACCTGCGAGGGACCAGGCCCTGAAGGCAGGAGGACAACTGAACAAAGTCCGAGTGTGTGTCAAGAAGCAGGGCTCTTGTCCACCTGGAGTCGAAACCCAAAGTTAGCAGGCATTTAGAGTAGGGTAGGTGTGGTGGCCCCGGAGACTGGCAGAGAAGTAACCGGGGATCCGAACTGACTGGCCAGGTGACTCTGGGCAGCTTCCTATGTAGGTTTTGTTTGCTTAGCCCCCCCCCCACCCAATGAGATCGTTTTTTTTCGGGCGTTTCCAGTCCTGAGAGACAGTATCTCCATTAATTGGATGGAGGCTGGAACCCAGAACCAGCAGAGGTGAAGGAGAATTGAAAAGCCACTTGGCATAGTGACTACAGCTTGTCAGACAGTCGCTGAAAACTTACACATTGGTTGGCATGCCCGTGTGCCGCCCCCAGGCTGGTAGCTGCTAAGGCAGAGAGAGAGAGAGAGAGAGAGAGAGAGAGAGAGAGAGAGAGAGAGAGCTACAGCCCAAGGAGGGAAGGGGAGGGGCTCTTTTCCAGCCTCTTTGAGATATTGGCCAATTGTTGCAGCACAACTGGCATAGCTAGATGGCACCTTTGTCAGACTCCCAGAGGCACCTCTAAGCCACCAATACTCAGACGTGCAGTAGAATCAAATTCGGAACTACCTTATTGGAGCCAACTAGCCTCTGATTCCTTTTTATACTGAGAACTTTCATATGAATGAGTTCATTAATGCCTCTGCTCTCCGAGTCAGCCCTACTGGATACCCAGTAGGCCTAAGCTCATATTGTACATGAAGAGAGCAAGGTGTACAGAAGTCAGGTAACTGACAAAGCCACAAACTCACAATGAACAGATGTGGGATTTGAAGGTAGACTGCGCATGGTGTGCCATGGAAAATGAAGAGTGACTTTGGTTCCAGTGGTTGGAGTCAGCTGGTAGGTGGGCCTGGATGTGACTCTCGATGGCGGCCATTCTCTCGGTTTATGAGAAAGGGCTGACTGAGGCCGAGATCAGAGGATGTGCCTATTCACTGTTTCTTCTTTATTTGCTTTTTTATTCCACTTTTAGATTTGCTTATTTTACGTGTTTGAGCGTTTTGCCTGCTTGTGTATATATGTGTACCATGTATGTGCCTGGAGCTCCTGGAAGTCAGAGGAGGGCATCAGATCCCCCACAGCTGGAGTTATGGATGGTTTGTAGTTTGGAGGAATGGATGGGTGCTGGGAATCGAGCCCAGTCCTCTACAAAGAGCAACAACTGAGCTATCTCTCCAGCCCTTGTTTCTTCTTTATTAAGTGCTTGCTAGGTGTAACCACTTCCTTAGTAAGGAAAGTAAGCACCTGAGTTAATTCCCCACATGCTTGCTTTCTTGGGTACTCTCACGAACTAAAGACCGGGAGGAGAGAAAGAATGACTGGCCGTGAATTCTCATCACTGAACCTTCCTCTACACCTCCTCTCAAGCTTTTTCCTCAGCTGGCTATTAGCAGATTCAAGTTTGTGATGTCCTGGGTCTAAGTTGCTTCAACTATTCAAGTCAGAGACAGGCATCAAAAAGGGAGCAATTTTAAGGGACCCCCCCCCCATACACACACACACACACACACACACACACACACACACACACTGCAAATGACATCCTGCCTTGGGTCAGGAGCACACAAGGAGAGCAGCTGTGCTGGCTGGATCAACTTCTCTTTGCAAAATGGCTTTGAGCATTGGGGTGTATTGAGGACCCTTCAGCTATGCCAAATTAAAATCCGGATTTGCCTAAAAAAGCAAAGCAAAAACAAACAAACAAAACAAAACAAAAACGAAAAGCCAACAACAAAACAAACCAACAAGACCAACCCTTCCTTATTCCACTGGTCCTTTAAAGGGGTAATTTTTCATATTGCTGCCTCTCTTGGGTGGCTGCAGTAGAGCCTCTTTTTGTAGAGAATGCACAGTGTACCCGAGAGCTGGGAGGGTTGGGAGAGTTTAATCATCTGTGCAAAGGTGGGCCAGTGGGCTTCTTTCTTGCTTTTTTTTTTTTTAACCCACCAGAGAGTGAGGAGGTCCAGTGCCTTGCCTCTTTACTGTGAATGAATGAACAGGTAGTGACCCCTAAGGGATAGAGAGAGGCCCTGTCCCCTCTGATACTGTCCTGAGCCATCATTTGCTATCTACTTCTGGTTTTGTTTGTTTGTTTGACTGGTTGGGTGGTTGGTTGGTTGGTTGGTTGGTTGGGTAGTTGGTTAGTTGGTTGGTTGGTTGGTTGGGTGGGTGGGTGGGTAGTTTGGTTTTTAAGACAAGGTTTTTCTGTGTAGCTCTCACTGTCCTGGCCTTGTTGGCTGGCTGGTTGGTTGGTTGGTTGGTTGGTTGGTTGGTTGGTT
>NC_034599.1:35790952-35805852 GCF_900095145.1 Mus pahari
TAGAAGATCTTGAATTCATTTTTTTTTAATTCTATGACATTTTGTTCCTCCAAAGTCTTTAACAGTTCTCATTTCTTTTTATTTTTTGTCACTTTTTTTTTAAAAAAAAAAAAAATTAGGTTAGCTTGTAAAAACCCATTGTGTACCCCCCCGCCTCCGTGTGTGTGTGTGTGTGTGTGTGTGTGTGTGTGTGTATGTTGCTAAGAAGTGAACCTAGCATATGCTAGGTGAGCTTTCTTCCTACTGAGCTACATCCCTAGCCCAGTACCCATTGCTTTTTGATACTGAGCATAAACAGCTCACTCAGAGGACAGGGGAGGAGCTGAGTTCCCCAGCAGTGAGCTGGAGGAAAGCTTGCACACAGATTTGAGCAGGACCACAGGTCTTTCCCTCATCTTCCCACATTAGTGATGATGCTCACAATAGCAGTGTGATCCCAGTGGACTCACGTCCTAACTTATTTATGTCTTATGCTCAGCTGCACGACACATGATTGAGTTTCATCAAAGTACCTAATGATGGTGAACTATTGAACAGATGGCTTGAATCATAGACCCAAAGATTTGGCACAACTAGGAGGGAAAAAAAAAATCTAAACTACTACACAAACTTCTGGTTCTTAAAAACTTGAACTCAGACCCCTCCGAGAATCTAATGGAAACCAGTTCTTAGAGGAAGACACAAGCGTAAGATTTTCCATTGATCTCCAGGGTTTTGTTGACTTCCTGGTAGCCTTCCTTGGAATCCAAATTTATCCTTCATCTAAAGCTACCTCTTCTTTTATGATGAAGAAGGGACCAAAGTTCAGAGAGACTTGGCTAAGGCTACTACCCAACCAGTCTAGTCCCCAGATTCCATGATGTGTCCCGCCACACATCTGTGAGATAGAAAATGTGTTCCCTGCCCTCTCATCTTGCGCAGCTAAGCTGCAGGATCATAACTGGCCTTTCAGTGTTTCAGTTAGATGAGCTAAATGCTGAGTAATTGGCACGCTCTTTTATGTTGAGAAACGGCTTGGAAAATAGGGCAGATGTCGAAACATTTCAATTCAGCCGTCATAACTGGAAATCTTGGAAATTTTCTGAAGTGTCATGTTGGATGTGTTCAGAAAAGGGGAGAATTAGTACCCGAAGTTCCAAACATGTGGCTGTGTGCACACAAAGAACAGAATGGCACGCCAGTGGCTCCCTTCTGACTTAAGTTTGCTCTATTGTTCCAGGCTTGCTACACCCCACAAGAATGTTTGACTAAGTCCATCTCTAGGTTTTCTTGCAGGGCTATCTCCTACTATTCTCTGAAAAGGATGTGCTCTTACCACTCCGCTCGCTTGGTTCTTGTTCTTGTTTTGTTTCAGGTACTGCCCACTTGGAGCAATTGGTGGCAGATGATTATAAACCCATAAGAATCAACTAAGTATTATGAACAAAGTGGTCCGTGACTTTCATCTTACAATTGTCCCTGTGTGAACCAGGGAACCCTTTTCAGGGTCAGACGAATGTCCAGATCCTTGTGCTTGAGGAGTTCATAACTGGAGTTATGGCAAAGTTACCTTCAAAACAACCCCCAAAGAGGGACACCCAGGAAAGACCGGTTTTGAGGGTTTATTGTGCAAAACTATTTGTAAGCAATAAACTCTTTTCTTCTGCTTAAAACAACAACAAAACCCACATCGATTTGTGTGTGTGTGTGAGAGAGAGAGAGAGAGAGACAGAGACAGAGACAGAGACAGAGAGAAGAGAGTGTTTATGGCCATTGTGAGGATACTGAGTCCACAGGACAACCCACAGGAACTGGTTTTCTCCTTCGACCGTATGAGTTCCGGGGACTGAACTCGTGTCACTAGGCTTGTCTGGTAGCAGGTTTCTTTGTCCCTAGCTGTCCTGTTAACTTCCTCACCACCCTCCAATTTGTTGCTCTACTTTATCCATAATGTACACATAATCAAGTGAACCTATTAAGGCATACAGCTCCTTGGCTTCCTTGCCTAGATCAGAATTTCTGTTTGTGTTTTCAATTTTTAATCCTATATTGTTCACCTACTTATATTTCACTGAGAGAGAATTCCGTGAGTCAGGACGGTAGGGAGAGATTCTGAACGGTTTTGGTGTTGGTTTCTTTGAGAGAAACTTACTCTGTAGCCCACTCTGGCCTCAGACTTCCATTGCAGCAACGCTTCTGCTCAAGCAACTCAAGTGCTGGGATACAGGTGTGAGCCGACACCCTTGGTTCCGTTTTTAACATCTGTACAAGGCTTGAGAGTTTACAAAGTAGTTGAAAGAGGCGGGAAATGGCAATTGGTGGGTTGTTTCGGAAGAAGAGCTGGCGTGAAATTCTTTTTTTTTTTTTTTTTTAGAAATGAGTTTGGTAGAAGAGAGGTTCTCCCAACTACAAGAGCCAGAACCAGGCCGCCAGGTGGGAAATTGTTAGAGGCAAGAAGATGTGACTTAAAGGAAAAGAGAGACTTCCTTTTACAACTTAGGGAGGTCAACCTCCAATAGAGAACTAGCTTAATGTAAAAGAAAACTAGCCATCAGTGATGAGGGGAAGCCCAGAGGAGAAATGCCCCCTACCAGCGGCTGGCAGAAAACTTCATACCACATCATTTAGTCTGGGCTAGCCTCACGATAAGGATCAGAGGCCAGGTACTGAATAGGACCATAAATGAAGGGTTGTTACCCCTCTTACCACCATCACCACCGTCACCCTGCCCAGAAAGAAGCACATGAATTCTCTCTCCCAAAGAGAGAGCTGCAGGGGGAAGTGGCCTGATTTATTCCAGCTGTGGGATCTGGCCAAAGGGACCAGTGTCTTAAAGAGATAGGTACAAGTTCTCATACAAACCACCCTCACATTGCTCTTCCATAGTAAATGACTTACAAGGTTCTGAGAAGTAAAATGAGCTTGCACAAATACCCCAGGAAACAGATGAGCAGAGACACTAACCTAGGACTGGGGATTCCCAGCGCTGTGAGCTTTACCAGCAGATATAGTTATTCTACAAGGTTCAGTGCTACCAAAGAAGGGGGTGTGTGTCTAGATGTTGGGCCACTTATCACACCCCTTTTCCCTGTCCCATTCAAATGGTTTGTTTGGATTACCAACTATTGTTTATAAATGAGTCTCTGTACACATCCTGTGTGCATCCCATGGTCAGCACTTGGTCCATTGAAGTCCATTAACTGAAGGTCCATTGCTGTCCTGGGGTTCTTGGTGAGATGTGGTGTCCTGTTTGGGGTCAGGCACAGGAGTCTCCTGTGGTAACACAAGATCCTGTAGCTATGGATGGGTTTGGGAGTCTGTGTGAATTGCTTGTGCATTGCATTTTTCTGGTTAAATCCCACTTTTAGTGGTTCTGACTTCCTTGTATCCTAAAGAAAGAATGCAGACCTTTAACTCCTCAAAAAGAAAAAAAAGAAAAGAAAGGAAAGAAAAGAAAAAGAAAAAAAGGTTTTGGTTCTCTGAACTCCAACTGTCTGGATTTTGAAAACATAAAAGTTTATTTCCTATGGCACCAAAATGGGGAAGAATGCTGAAACGAACCTTTATTTTGTGAGTGGCAGACGGTTGGATCAGTCTGTGTGGCCTCAGCCAAAGTCTGGCTGTGATAAGGCTGAAAACTGCTTTGTCTAAGGAGAAGGCAGGGAAGAAAGCCTGCTCCCTTTTGGGCCCCTACTGGGAGGAGAAAATGGAACTGTTCTCCTCAAAATAGTTCCTTAGTTAGTGGGGGTTTTTCTGAGGTAGCAAAGGGAGTCTGGAGAGGTCAGGTCAGCAAAGCCAAGTGAAGAGAAGGAAGAGGATGAGGATGGAGGAGGGGGAGAAGGAGGAGGAGAAGTGGGGAGGACGGAGCTTAGAAAGAGTAGAGTGCAAAGTGAAGCTGACTGGTGGTGTCTGCAGAGTGGCCTCTCTGGCATTGTCTGTCCCTCAAGGATGGCTGCAGCAACCCATCCGTTTTCTCTTTTGGTGCTCACATTCATCCAAGATCCTTCTTTATTCACATCCTCTCCCTCACAAATAGTTTCAGAGGTGGGTACCACCCCTGGGCTGGGCTCTGAAGTTCTGATAAAATGGAAGGCCAGTCTCTACCACCTAACCACTGAGGGAGACGGTCAGAAACAAGGGCAAGCAAACATCAGGGATGTTAGGAGGTCCCTGCGGAGTTCTCGGAAGAAATATAATTCTGTGTGGGAGTCAGGGTCTCCTCTTGTGCCTGCAGGGACCTTATGAACTTCAATCTCTTATGACACTTCCATGGTATCAAGGGTGGTGCTAAGAAAGCAGCTGGCAGGCTGGTAGGGTGACCCATCAACATCAGAAAGGCTGGATTAATCAGTGTGTATCCTTGGCAACCTGCCAGGTGCTTCCTGGAGGGACTAAACCTCCCAGCATCCTCTGTGTCCTTGCCTTCTGGTGTCATTCTTCATCACAACCCGTCACCTCCACTGCCTCATCCCTCACGGGATGCTAAGAAGAGAAAGATGAAGAAGGACCGTACCAGTGGTTGAGATGTGTTCATTAAGACTGGTGGACTCCTCCGCTGGGTTTGAAGTGGTTTTACTCTACATGGAAAACAAACAGGATTAAGGCAAGAAGGAATTTTCTGTCCTCAAAGAAATCCACTGTACAGAACAGAGCTTCAGCCCCTGACGTATTCTGATTTTTCTCTTCTGGGTGATGAAAGGCAGCAGGAAGAATACAATCCCTATGAGGGAAATTGTTTTGTGACTTCATTGTTTAAATTTAGGCTTGGGTTTGAGGGGGATCGTTCAGACTTGGAGCCGGGTGCCTTCTAAACCAACCCCTGTCACTTCTCATTACTTCCAACGACAATTCCAATTATTTGCAGTCACTCTTCAAGGGACAAGCAGGGGGAAGGCACATACGGCTTCCATGTGGACCAGCCATGGGACAACTGCCGTGAGAGCCGATCCTTGGGGTCCCAGACCCTGACTTAATGCTAGCTTGGAGCACTTGGTAATTGTATGACTTTGGGCAATTACTTCACCTCCCTAACCTCAGTTTTCTCATCAGCCATTGTGTGTTGTGACAATGTCATAACAGTGTGTGTGTGTGTGTGTGTGTGTGTGTGTGTGTGTGAAAGCTAAATGAAGTAATGCATTTCAAGTTTTAGCTCCCTGCCTGCTCCATAATCAGCAGTTAACGAATGTCTGTTGTCATTATCATGGCTGTCTTTGCGCAGGGATCTTCGGCCCATGGGGTATTGGGTGGGCAGCCTGCTTGAAGTAAGCTGACACCATGCCATTCGAGCCTGTCTGCAGTAGCCACTGCTGGTCCCTTGTCCCACTAGCAAGTCCCTTCATGTCCTTTGGGGGATATTATTGTCCTTTAGGGCCTCACAAGGCTCATAGCCCCATCTGTACTCCATCTGTCTGCAGTTTCTCTGGGAGAACAATTTCGTGTGTTGTGTAGCTGTGGTCAAGATGGCCCTTCCTTGGCTGCTTAGCTTATGGTCTGCAGGTCCCTGACACAGGAACGCAGCCTGAAAATCCTGTGCCCTCTCCCGCATGCTCCCTAGTGCCTGTCTGCGTGGAATGGTCCAGCTGATTCATTTCTGTTCTCACCATCGAGTAATGCTTTGTTGAGCAGCTACTGTGCTAGCCACTTGTGCCAGCGAGTGCTTCGTGCAAGTAGACCGCTGCATAGGAACCTCTGAGCTGGTTATTCTCTTCTGCCCTTAGAAACTGAGGCAGGAAGTCGGGTGCTCCTCGCTGTGCTGCCTGAGGACACTCGGTGAACCTTTGCATTCTGCTTCGGGGTTGCTATGGAAGGACAAGTACAGAGAGGCAGGGCTGGGAAGATGGCTCTCCAAGCTTGGGGAGCTTAGTATGGATCCCCAGCACCCGCGTCAGGGCCCGGAAGTGCACTTCTGTACCTGTGGTGCTGGAAAGGAGAAGCAGGTGGCTCTGCACAGCTCCCCAGCTATCCCAAACAGATGGTCCAATGACAGACCAATCTCAAGAAGTGGGAGGGAGGATGAGAGAGCAATGACACCTGAGGTTGATGTCTGGCCTTCACATGTCTGTGCATGTATGCCTCCCCCTCATATACACAGAGATGGGGGGTGGGGGTGGGGAAGAGGTGGGGAGGGAGAGATGGGGGAGGGGAAAGAGAGTGGGAGGGAAGAGAATGAAGAGGTAGCTTGGGTAACCTGTACTACACGACTGGCGATTCTATCTCTGTTTAAGCGCCATACATTGCACTTGTATGAATAGGATGGCTAACATCTGACTAGGAGATCTGCTCTTAGGATCACCATTGTATCATCCGTCGTCTCTTTCCTTACACAATGCACAGCTGACTAACACAGAGATAGGGCAGTCTGGGGTCTGTCTGGCCTCCCACAAACCTGAAATTCCTTTGTTCTCAGCTGGTCATGTACTCACCAAAATTAGACTCCAATGAGCCCAACAGTCAGATCTAAGGCGCGCTGAATTAGATTTCCTTTTTTAAGGTTGGGAGGAGACAGGAAAACTGCAAGGTGAGAAGAAAAACCTGCATTTTTTTTTTCCCATTGACCCAAGGAGCAAAGTGTGATTTTTTCCTCCCTACAAAAGACAAGGCTGGTGTCCCAGATTCCCACAGGCCTCAAATTCCCACTCTGCAACCTTTCTGGAGTCAGGCTGCTGGAGTCTGGGTTGTTCTCTGAGGCCCAGTCTCCATCTGCCCTCCTCTGGGGGGTTCGAGTTCTATCTTCCATCCTTCAGCCAACAGCCAGGGGCAGCAGGCTTTGCCCTGCTTCCCAGAAACCAGGCCACGGCACCACAGCCACCTTCTCTGCTCCACCGCCTCGCATACCCTGTTCCCAGAGCTCTGAAATCCCCTTGGCCCCGAGGAATCCAAGTCCTCTGAACACACTGCCACAGTAGCTTTGTCATCTTCTTGTCCCTCTCTCTTCAGGCCCCAAATGACCTGCTCTTGGAGGAGGGACAAAGAGCGGAAGGAGAGATCTGTGAAGTTCACCTACTTTGTACCTACAATTCTGAAGCAGCTCCCTGCAGGGGACCCACCCCTTAAGGGCCCTAAGTTCATCACGTGACTTTGTCTTGGGTCCTACACATTACTTATAGAGACCTCCACCTTGATGCCCTTCTAGCCTCTTTGCCATATACCAAGATCCCTCGTGGCAAAGCCTTCTCTGTGCCCTAGAAGTATCTCATTCATATCCTTCCAGTACTTTGCATTACATTGTAGTAGCTTCTAGGCTCTTTCCTCTGTGGTCATGTGGGTCACTGGCTCATGTTAGAGATTTGGAGCCGAAATGAAGAAACACATTAATGAATGGGGAAGAGCAAGCTTAGGAAAGGCAAGATGTTCCCTCTCCCAAGTCTCTTCGTCATCCAGGAGAGGAAAAGATAATGAAGATGCTGAACAAAGACGGAAAGTACCTCTGCTGGGTGAGGTGCTTCTCTGGCAAGTCTCGAAGGCCTCACAGTCTTCAGATCATCCTGAACAGCACTGACTCCAGAAAGGATGGGCTGGAGCTGCAGCGAGCGAGGCGGGTACAAGAGAGGGGAGGCTGGTTATCATAGTCTTTTCTTGCCACTTGACTCCAGAGCCAGGAGCAGTTTAGCCCTTCCAAGTGGTTTATTTCCATTTAATAACTTTCTCAGGGCATGTGGCTTCTCCTTCCAACCATATCTATAGTGGACAAGGCCAACCCAGCAGTGTTGACTCTTTCCTGTTTTGTCCATTTTAGGTCCTGTAGGCCAAGTGGCCAAAGGGTAGAGCATAAGCGCCTAGCCAGTTAGTTCCCTAGTGTGTAGAACTTAGGGCCCTCTTCCTCTGCCACCTCCCCCACCCTGTCCCCCTCTCCTCTTCACTCAGTGTCTGTCTGCCTGTCTGCTTGTCTGTCTGTCTGTGCACGCACCTGCTCACACACATGTCCATGCCCATGCACGCACATTATGTCTGTGTGTGCACATATGTGTTAGGAGGTATGTGTGTGCTGCTATTCATCCTAGATGGCAGCCAGAAGTTGATGCTGGGATGTCTTCCCCTCTCAATCTCCATCTCACTTTTGATGACAAGATCTTCCCTGAATGTGAAGCTATTTGGGGCTAGGTAGGCCCCCCGCAAGACCACCCGCCCCCATCCTCAGCACAGGGATCACAGATGCCTGTGGCAGCGCCCGGATTTCACCTGCGTGTTGGAAATCCAAACTCCCATTCCCATGCTTGCCGAGCAAACACTGTGTTCACTTAGCCATTTCCCAGTCCCTTCCTCTCCTGCTTTGGTAGGTCCTTCCTCCCTTGTCACTAGTCCTCCCAGGGTTTCACTGAAGCGGAGCAAGAAGAAACACTAGTCAGTCATTCCCCAAAGCTGATGGGGCTTTAAGAATGTGCTTGTTCCCTCATTTGCTCTTGTGATTCTCGTGAAAACACCTTGTGGCACATAGTGTCAGCATCCATTGCTGGTAGAGGCTGGACCATGACAGCTGACAGCAGATGAACATTGTATACAGCAGGCTTAGGGATGGGAAGATAAGCCCCCAAAGGAGCCATGCTTGGGAAGTAGTAGACCCTAGTCATTATTAATTGGTAAGAGTCACGAGGCTCTGAAAGAACTGCCCAAGCCTACACATGTTCCTGTTTACAGCATGTGTGGCTCCATTAGAACAAGAAACAAGCTATCAAGGAGGAGCCAGCCTGTTCTCTCCCTGGGGTGATTACCTGACGTGGGTATAAACAGAGTTGAAGAATTGGGTTCTAGGTGAAGGGCTTTAATAATGTCTCTGGATTCTGACCAAACATGGTCAAGCCTTCCACGGGAATAGCAAGTGCCCTCTTATGCTCATCTCAAAAGAAACAAAACCACTTACGTATTTATTGTGTGTATATGCTATGGGGCACACTAGAGCAACAAGAGGTCAGAGGACAGCCTGTAGAAATGTGTTCCCTCCTTCTACCGTGGGGGTCCTGGGTATCAAACACTTGTCTTCAGGCCTTATAGCAAGCACCTGCACCTACTGAGCCCTCTCTCTGGCTCCTGTTCATCTTTCCTTTTTCTTTGCTCCCAAATCCAGTTCAACAGTGAGATGTTAGCCCAACAGACACCAAACACAGGTGGGGAGAGACATTTGTATTCCTGGTACTACAGAGCTGACTTAAACTAAAACAAGTGACAGCCCACACGTGTCAACCTCCTCTCTGACTCCGAGTCACATGCTCGGTGGGCAGCTAGAAAGGACAACCCGGGTGGGGACGAGGGATGGGGGATGACTGGCAGGCTCCAAGATAGATGTGTTTATCACACAGTCAGAGCTGTTTAAGGCCAAGCTGATCTTTGCAGTGATCGGAGTCCTACCCTGACACCAAGACATCAAGCTGTCACCTCTCTCGGAGGAAGAACATCTCTGACCTCACTTTGGTTTTCTTGACAAATTTCTTCCTGTGTGTTGTTTGTCTTTGGCTGGAGGTGGATCTTCTGAGAGGAGATGTTTTCCAATCAAGGAGCAACTCCCTGAGTTTGGGTCTGTGGGTGGATACGAAACCACACATGACTCACGACTCTGCTCATTTCAGTGGGGTCAGGGGACCAGGTTGACAGAAGAGAAAGAAAATGGCGACAGGGCTAAAATGTTTGCAGCAGACAAGGAGGGGGACAGGAGTTCTGCAAAAGGATGGTTGGGAAGATGGAAGATTCTTGGCTAGCAGAGCAACCAGAATATGTAGTGGGGGAAGCACAATCGTACAAGAGCACTGCACCGAGGACGGGTGCAGGGTGGGGGTGGTGAGGGTGGCAGGGTACAGGGTGGAGCTTCAGAGAGCCTGGAGCAGAGGGTGGAGGGGAGGACTCGTGGGAGGTGGAGGCTGTTGTGACATCTTGGTCTGTCTCACTCTGGAAATAGTACATATTTGTAGTTCACAGGCTTGGGGGGCACCTCGGGCAGTGTTGGGGAACATCAGTAGACTGTGGTATAGATGTGGTTTCTCCACAAAGGTTCAGGTGCTAGATGCTGGGTCCCTTGCGTGGTGATTTTCAGAGGTGATGGGTCTTTTAATGGCTGCTCTCCTTGAAAGGAAAGGAGGGAGGGAGGGAAGGAGAGATGGGGAAGGAGAGAGGGAGTTACTGAGGGACCCTGGAGAGTTCCTGCAGTAATGAGTGACCCTGCTTCCTCCGTCACTAAGTGTTCTCTCTTGCGTTTTTTTTTTTTTCCTTCCACGTTACATCCTGCCATGAGACCATAACCTTGGATTTCCAGGATATTTACTTATTAATAAACATCTTTTGTTTATACATTAGCCAGCATTACTATTTTGTTATAGCAATGGGAACTGACTGAGCCAGAGAGGACTCACATTCTGGGTGTCTGTGACCATTCTGGAGGAACAAAGACTGGAAGGGAGAATTTCTGGGTCCCTTCCCACACTGCAGCTGCAGAGCCCTGGAGTGTTCCTTTACAGGAGAGCCAAAGACCCATGGCTTCTCCTGGCTTCTCCACTCCAGGTGAGAGCCAAGGCATTTGCAGATGATGTTTGAGTCACACCCCTGTCGCCTAGATCCGGGTAGCACCCCAGCCTCTGTTCTGCCTCTGCTCTCTGAGACTTCCCCTCACTGAGAACAGAGTCTAGCCATCTCCCAGGTTCCCCATCCTGGGCCATCCAAGCCCCCTAAGACCTCTGCCCCCAATGATGCCACAGTCTTCTGCCTCAGGGTCTCTGCTCCACTCCCTTTTCCAAGAGTCTTCTTGGCCCAGATGGTTTCGAGATTGGCTCTCTGCCTTTCAGGTTTGAGGGCGCATATTGCCTCACAGAGACCTTTCCTGAACTCCCTCCGCAGTCTAACCAGAATGCCTGCTTGCTTAGACATCACTGTCACTTTACCTGGCTATACTTTCTCCTGACATCGTCAACACTCTTGAATATCTTTTCTCACATCCGTTCGAGTGTGTCTTAGCCCATTCAGAAAACGGTACCAAACTGTCCTAGATTGGTAGCCTACACACAACAAAAATGTATCTCTATGTTTTTTACGGGCTGAGAAATTCAAGATCAAGTTACAGGCAGATTCGGTGTCTGGCGAGGGCCGTCTTGTGGGTTGCTAACTGCTGTTTCCTCTTGCGTCCGCACTGCACCCCTCAGGATCTGAGTACCTTCCAAGTGTTTTGCTCAAAATCATCACACACAAAGCTGAGATTGCAACCTGGTACCTCCAGTGGGGAGGGAGAACCCACAAACATCCGTCTGTAGTGAGGCACATTTGTCTAGTGTCTGTTTCTACCACAGCCTGGACTTCATCTTTTCCTCTCTACCCCCTGAGCTTGGAGCAGTGTCTGACAGAAATTCTCCTTGTATCTTGGTAGGCACACTTGTGCTCCTGTCTCCAGGGCTCATACCAATGTGGTTCAGAACTGAAACGTCATTAGCTAAGTCTGCAAGGCTCTCAATGTATCATTTCACCGGATGCTCCCAGCATGCCTATATCAAGTATATACCATTGGGATCCCATCTGACGGACGAAGGGTTAGTCCTTGAGAAGCTATATAGAACGAGTGAGCTACAGTGTGAGGACAGGAACCCAGGCCGTCTGTCTGTCCATCTGTCTCACTGATGCATGTCAAATGTAGCCTTGCTGAAAACTTTTCCAACTTTCAGGGACTTGATCTGCCCTTCATTTGAGCACACAAAGGAACAATCTCAACAGTTTTTTTTTTTTTTTTTTTTTTTTTTTGGTTTTTCGAGACAGGGTTTCTCTGTATAGCCCTGGCTGTCCTGAAACTCACTTTGTAAACCAGGCTGGCCTCGAACTCAGAAATCCTCCTGTCTCTGCCTCCCGAGTGCTGGGATTAAAGGTGTGCGCCACCACCGCCCGGCTTCAACAGTCTTTCTTAAGACAGCTCTCAGCATGAGGACTGACTTTCTTCTCAGAGTGGGGGGAACCTCCCTTCCCCAGCAACTGCCACTAACAGAGGCTGCAGAGATTCACCACCTTGCCAGAGAAGAGAGATTTTAAACATTCATCTACGACAGACCCTACGCCTGCTGGGTTCATGTGCATGCCGCCTCAACCGAAACAACGTCTCCCTTAAGTATGTGGTGCCCATGGACCTTTAACAGATATGGAGGCTGAGGCGCAGAGCAGATTGGGTGACGTGCGCAGAGAGCAGATTGGGTGACATGCGCAGAGAGCAGATTGGGTGACGCGCGCAGAGAGCAGATTGGGTGACGTGCGCAGAGAGCAAATTGGGTGACGTGCGCAGAGAGCAGATTGGGTGACGTCGGGTGACGTGCGCAGAGAGCCAGGCTAGGAAGCTTCCGAAGCCATGTTGTCTGTCTTTTCACACTGGCCTCACATCCTTCTACCTAGAAACCTTTTAAGGTTTTTGTTTTGTTTTGTTTGTTTTTTGAGACAGGGTCTCACTCTGTATTCCCGGCTGACCTGGAATTCACTGTGTAATACAGCGGGACTTTCCGGCCTTGCCAGTGGTTAAATAATGACACAGAGACCGGTTAATATTTGTTATAGCTTAGGTATTTAGCTGGGTAGACTCTAATCTAAATTAGCTCAATCTAAATTGACTTGACTATTCTAGCCTTCGGTTCCACGGCGTGGATTTCCTCTTTACCTCCCTTTCGGTCCTGGTACGTCTGTTTCTTTCCATGTCGTTCCGGTGAGCCCTACTTCTTCTGTTTTCCTCTCCAGAGACCGTTTTTTCTGCCTAAAAGTTCCTCCCTCCACTTCCTGCCTAGCTATTTGCCATCATATCTTTATTAAGAAACCCGGCAAGTGAGGAAGGTAACTGTTTGCAAAATATGAGGCCAGTGGTGGGCCTCGGAATAACAATACCAAGATCTGACTAGTACTCAGCTCCCTGCCAAGATAACCATCAACCATCAAATAGGCAGAGACAACCTTCACATAATGTACCCCGACACATCAAGGCCTCCCAGAAGATACCCAGTGGTGTATTGTGTCACTTGTCCTAGGTTGCTGTGGACAAATGTCTGCTTATCTGAGCTATGGCCCCAGTGACAGACCAAAGAAAAGATTCCACTCAAGTCTAGCTTAGTGAACGAATGACATTATTGTACTTACTTATAGGAGTTTGGGTGGAAGGCTACAACACAGTAAAGTAGATGGTCCCCAAAGAGATGAGTCACTGAACAGTATAGCCCACCCCCCAGCATAGACAAGGACCCTTTAAAATGGCATAGACAGAGTCTCCATTTCAGTTCACACTCTACCTGGGACAGAATTGCATACAGTCCCGTGGAGGAGGACTGGCTGGAGTCTTAGATGAAATCTGCTATTCTGCCCTTCCTCCCTCTCTGAAGGAATGTTTGTAGGCTAAATCTTATGTGGGCCTCCTGAGTTTGATGAAGACGGCCACAGATATGTTATATGTGCTTCAGACAGCATTCCACAGCATGGGGGTATAGGGTGGATGTGCGCGTCTCACCCTATCCTATGCCCATTCTCCTCACTTCAAACCCCAAATACATGTTACACCAAAAGAAGAGGGAAACACCCTATGACATTGAGACTCAATGGAGGACTCTGAATTCAAAACCCTTGGGGTTCCCTCACTGCCCTGCCAAAAGCAGGCATTTCAGAATTCGCTCAAGCTTTTTTTTTTTTTTTTTTCACCTGCTGGGCAGGGAGCTCTCCGAGGGTGCAGTTGCTGATCTCATTCCGCTCTGCATCCCCAAAGTGTCTGACACTCAGTGCTCAATGTACATGGGACAAGTGAATGGCCCAAGCCCAGTGTCCTCAGGCTCAAGGGAGGGCTTGACCTTAGGGTCTCATAAACTTGCCACAAGCAGCCACATGACACACAACGGTTATTCTCGTGTATGTGTGTGTGTGTGTGTGTGTGTGTGAGAGAGAGAGACAGAGACAGAGACAGAGAGACAGAGACAGAGAGAGACAGAGAGAGAGCCAAGAAGGTGCCTACGATGTCTTCTCTCCAACAGTTTAGTCTGCTTGATGTGCCTGGCTGCTGCTGGTGAGGCTGCTTTGAGGATATGCAGCTTTCCGCTCTCCCCATCCTGTAGGTGCTAAGGGGGCAAGAGAAACAGTCAAGGAGAAAGAGAGGGGAGATGGTGGGTGGGAGGGGGGAATCTCAGCAGCTGGGATCCCGTTGGTTCTGTCTTGGCCTAGGACACTAGCTTCCTGGCCACTGGTGTCTCTGTCACCTCCCAGGCATATCCATTCCTTGTGAATACGTATGGAAAGACCCACACAGTCTTGCGTTACTTAAGAAGGAATGTAAATACTGAGTGAAGTACAGTGCCTGGGTTAGTGTTTCTCAGACTTACATTTTAGAGATCCATGAAGTTTGCATGGAAATAACTTTGCAGAGAAACAAATGTGAACACAATGCTGGGTGTGGTTGTGCACACCTTTAATTCCAACATTCAGGAGGCAGAGGCAAGCAGATCTCTGAGCTCAAGGCCAGCGTGGTCTACAGAGCAGGTTCTAGGGATACCTAGGGCTACACAGAGAAACCCTGTCTCGAAAAACAAAAATAATAAATTAAAATGTAGAAAACCAGATGTAGTTAACCGTTCAACTATTACTAGCTATAGCTGTAAACAAAACCACAAATGAGAGGGGGCTGGAGAGATAGCTCAGTGGTTAAGATCACTGACTGCTTTTCCAAGACCTGGGTTCAAATCCCAGTACCCACGTGGCAGTTCACAACTGTCTATAATTCCAATTCCAGGGGATCTGACACCCTCACACAGACAAATGTGGAGGCAGAACACCAATGCAAATAAACTTTAAAAAAGAAAACCCACGAATCATTGTTCTTTTATTAAATTCATTCCTTAAAAGAAGTGGCATTTCCAGCAAGATTCTGCTGAAGGGACCCTGATATTGTGGACTCTTGTGAGGCTATGCCAGTGCCTGGCAAACACAGAAGTGGATGCTCACAGCCA
>NC_034599.1:35806997-35811997 GCF_900095145.1 Mus pahari
GGAACTCACTCTGTAGACCAGGCTGGCCTCAAACTCAGAAATCCGCCTGCCTCTGCCTCCCAAGTGCTGGGATTAAAGGTGTGCGCCACCACGCCCGGCTCTCAGGAACCTTTAAAAAAAAATCCTAAACATTTCCCTACGTTCTGGATTAAAGGAGACTTATACAGAAAGAGGCTCTAAAGCGCTTTGAGTGCTGTCTGTAGCCAAAGGGGCGTTCTTCAGAGGACACAAGCTCAAGAATGGGAGGGGGAGGTTGTGCCTTGCAAAGTCTCCCCAGAGACCAGACACCTCTTCAGGAAGAGGAGGCAAGTGGGAGACCATGTTTATTTTTTCAGTCCTTACCAAAACCGCTCAAGGAGACCCAATGTCAGGGATACGGAATATCACATTTCAGGAGCTAGCACTGTCTCATACAGAAGAAAAAGGAGCCAGATTCAGAGCGGAATGTGGTTTGTCCAGACCATCTTGGCCAACAGCATCCCTTCCGGTTGGCCATCTTATTTCTGTTAATAGAAAAGATGAAAACAATCACAATTTCCTATTATATATACTATGCAAAAAAAAGTGTCTCACTACTTTTTGTCCCTGAAGTAGTGTCAGTGGAAGGTCGTATGAGGCTGCATACCTGGTACAGAGAACACTCAAATATGCATAAAAAGAATGGCAGAGGGCGGGCTTTGACCTCTACTTCCGGAGAAAAGCTGAAACTTCATAGATATGTACATGCTAGGCTGGGAGTGTGGGTCAGTGGTTAGAATACTTGCCGAGCATGTAGGAGGCCCTAGGCTCAATATTCAGTACAGGAAAAAAAAAAAAAAAAAGAGTGGGGGGGGACTGGTTTAAATTCTAAGCTTGGATTTTCATATGCTGGAGGGGTCAGGGGAGGGTGGTGCCATCTGTGTATTAGCTCTGTGATCTTAGGGAGGTATCTTGTCCCTGCCCTCAGTTTTTATATCTGTAAAGCCAGTATGTGACCTGCAATGTGTCGCGGGAGGAAGCTGAGGCTCTGAGAAGCCACAAAGCCTGATCAGTCTAGGAGTCGTGTACATCCGACTGCCACGCCGACGTGCTCTCCCTTTGTCCCACGACTCTCCAAACGAGAGACCGACCACATGCTAAAAGGTCACCAGCCAGGCATGTGATGGTTTCCTCCTGGTTCCGTTTGGCATGGTAGGAAAGAAAGATCATCCCACATCTTCATATGTATGCGAACACAGGCTAAAGAAGCTAGAGAGATGGCTCAGATGCGAAGAGTACGTATGGCTCTTCCAGAGGACCTGAGTTCAATTCCTTCCCTGCACTGATTCAGGTGGCTGAGTCACCTGTAACTCCAGCTCCCATACCTCTGGCCTCTTCAGGTAAAAGGGTGTGCACATGACAACCCTACCCCCTAACTAAAACAATTGAAAGTCAGACAGACAGACAGACAGAGCAGGCTAGAACCACAGATCATCCCTGCAGAAGCTGGGTTATTATGTGGTGGCTTCCACCTTAAAGCAGCCTGCAATCAACACTCACTAACTTGTCCTCCATAAAGAGACACTAGGTGTCCACTACAGACATGTGGCTAATTCTGAAGTCAAAACCTACCACGCTGTCCTAGAAAGGAACATTTGCTAATCATAATCATGCCTGCTCTATTGATAATTATTCTGAAGAAGTTTGAGGAAATCAGTAGACTTGGATGCTCCTGACCCAGATCCACAATGGTGTGTGTGTGTGTGTGTGTGTGTGTGTGTGTGTGTGTGTGTGTGTGTTGGGGGTGGGGTAGGGTGGGAGGGGGTTTGGGGGTTGGATTGATCATATTCCCTGAAAAACTGACATCAGAACGGTGATGGGAAGACAGTACAGTAGCCGTCACAGACTGTCACTCTGGCAACGTGGATGAATTTATTCATCAAGGGGAGAGATGCCAGTCAGTACACAGACCTCTTAAAGGAAAGTTTAAAGGTTTGACTCAGCAATTTAAAACAGTTATAATTTTGGCCCAAGGATTTGACCGTTAGAAACTTATGCTAAGGACATGATCTAATGTAATAGTCACCAGGCCAGAGGTATGATGAGATGAAGTGTGCATGAGGCCCCCAGTTGGGTCTCCAGCATGGTAAAAGACAGAAAACTTGCCTGACCCAAAAGTATATAAAAAAAAAAGCAATAATGCAAAATACCGACCTGACCTGAAAGGCCCCAAATAGGAAAGTGGTTTGGTGACAGCTGGTCCTGAACCCAAAGCCATGAGCAGGATGTGCCCAGATAAACAGGTAAGAGAGAAATTCTATGACTTGGGTAACTGCTTACAGTATAATATTGATTAATAATACTACAAGACTGGAGGTATGGTAAGATGTTTATCTTATCAATGCTGAAAAAGGATAAAGAAAACCTCTTACTTCATATGATGAGTAAAGAATTTTTAAAATGTAAAGACTGGAAGGAAATGTGTAGTAATAAGTTAAGAATGGATATAGTTGATTATTCTTTTATTTTGCCCCTATTTTCCAAATTATTTTAATAATTGCCTAGTGTGTCTATGTGCTCTCCCCAGATAGCTTTCTTTTGCTTGAAATTCATTCGAGAGTCCACAACCACCCTCCTTCCTCTGGGCTAACCCTTCCAGGTGCCACGTTGTCATACACAAAAAAGTCCTTTGGGAGCAGTAATCAGGCTGCCTCTGGTCTCAGTGCAGACCTCGGCTACCTGTTGCCTCTACACCAGGAGGTACTGTGCCGGCTTACTCAGCACTTGCTGGTCACCACACCAGTCAGACCCTTTCAAGGCTGTTCTTCAAGCATGTTCTCTGTAACTGAGAATGCCCTTCCATTCCTCTGCCTACCCTTTTGCATGCATCTGTGTGTGCGTGGGTGCGTGCGTGGGTGCATGCGTGCATGCAGACCCTCCCATGTAGTTCAGAAGTTGATGTCAGTGTCTTTCTCAATTGCTCTCTACCTTATCTCTTGAGACAAGGTCTCTCACTGAACCCAGAGCTCACAAATTCAGCTAGAGTAGCTGGTCAGTGAGCTTCCAAGCCCTTATTGCCCTGCTTTTTGGATACTCAGATTAAAGGTACGCACCTTCTTTGACTTTTTATGTGGGTGCTTGGAAACCTTACCAAGCGAGCCATCTATCAGGCCTCCCTCGCTCTCTTTTTATATCAAGCCTTCCTGGGTTAGCCTGAGTTAGCCTTCCTGGGAAACCTTACTCATCTCCCCCAAGCAGGGCGGTTACTGTTTGCTGCACTTCCTTACAGAGACTCGCTCATCGCTCCATTTCCACAAACACCATACCTAGTGATTGTCCCCACAGCCATATGTTTGGGAGGACAAAGTTTGACTCATTCTTCTCTCTATGCCTGGTGCCTGGCACAGAGTCACTGTCTGGTGACAAACAGACTGAAGGTGGCCACTGACCTGGAACCGAGGTGGCATCAGGCAGCTCTAGGGAGATGTTCTATAAGGTGACAATGAAGGGCTGATTTTCAAGCCCCAGCAAGGCTTTGCAGTTAGGTTAGCAAAATGGGTCTGCTAGGGAGGGGCTTCCACGGGGTTCCATTCTTGGAAAGGATGCGTGGTGGGGGCAGGAATTCCTTAGCAACGGGATCCAAGAAATTCCTCTCCAAAAGATGTCAGGCACTGCCTCTTGGACCCTGGAAGATGGACAAACTGATCTTAGCCAGGCGTTCGGCTCTGCTTCCTGCTGGTGGCTCTCTGATGCTGCTGTAGGCCTGGCAGGTGTCCATGTCAGCTGCACTTCTAAGCTCAAATCTGCAATTTGAACCTACAGCCCTGCACACAAAGAAGCTGATGTTAAGAGTAGACCCAATTGCTCACAAAACACAGTGGAGCGCTTGGCTCTGCAACACTCATTAGCATCTTAAGTTCATATAAATATATATGAGGCCTGTGGGTTCCCCCTGGGAGTCCCGGAGGCCCTCATAGCCAAAGAGAACATCCTTCACTTTGTACCTCCCCTGGACTTCTGAAGTCAGCTGTGTCTGGGGAGCCACATCGATGTAAGGGTGTTCCCTAGGAGGGGCCTAGCAGCTTATTTTAGAGTTCGAGAATTAGACACACGGTCTTTTGGAGTGTCAGAGTCCCATGCTTTCTATGCCTTTCTTACACTGGGCCTTCATATTAAAGGCCTCTGAAGACCGGGGACTTCCCCATTACCGTCTCATATGTCTGATCTCAGAGGACACACAGGTGCAAGCGTCACACACACTAGAGTCTGACAGCCTCGGGAGGGCAGGTACCAGGGAAGAACAGAGGAGGAGCAGGGCAGGGGTGGGAGGTTTGGAAGATGAGGAGACCCAAGACTTTATGTTCTTAAAAGGCTCCTGGTCTAATGGAACATACAAATCAGAGAGCAACATGGTGTTAGAAAGGGCAGCCCAGCATTGACACCAGAGAATTGTAAACGGGAACACAATAATTAGCAGTTCACAACCTTGTAAATTTCACAGAGATGAGGCAGGACCAGAAGGAAGTGTCATGGGATCTGAGCTCATCCCAGAGGGCTCTTGTAAGAAGGGAATTTGGAGAGAGAGAGAGAGAGAGAGAGAGAGAGAGAGAGAGAGAATGAATTCGGGAGGATACCGACTGCGGGCAGTGCAGAGCAGCCGAGTGACACAGAGAAAAGCAGTCAGTCCCCAAGCTCCGGATCCCAACAGCTCTTCATCTGAGCCAAGTGCCTCAACCAGCATCGTGATTTCCACTTCTGGAAAGAAAGGGTCTCAGAGAAAACTCCTAAAGGAAGCCGTTCAAATCCACTGTGATAGACAGGGTCCATCTGCCCCTGGGCGCTGTCTAGTGAAGCTAAGATGCCCCGGCTGCAGTATCAAAGGGACTTCAGCTTCATCCAAACCATATTGTGGCCCTCTCTCCCTCTGCAGATGCTTTCTAAGGGAAGCGCATAAAACACTCGGTAACCATGCATAGGGTGGGAAGGGGTGGGGCAAAGAAATGAGCACTGGGATTGAATATCCAGCTCAACTGTTTTTCTGA
>NC_034599.1:35814508-35843450 GCF_900095145.1 Mus pahari
TCTCTCTCTCTCTCTCTCTCTCTCTCTCTCTCTCTCTCTCTCTCTCTCTCTCTCTCTCCTTTCTGCCTAGAACTTTTGGATCAGATGTGAGATGAGCTGTCAGCTACCGCTCCAGGCTCATCTCATGCCTGCCTGCCTGTCTGCTGCCATAGTTCCCAACACGATGATCATGGACTAACCCCTGAAACTATAAAAAGACACAATTAATTTTGCTTTCTCTTTTACGTTGCCATATTCATGGTGTCTCTTCACAGCAACTAAGGCCGTTGCTAGGAAGAGCATAGGTGAGTGGCTAGACCATTGAAGAAAACATCTCTCCTCTCATCCATCATTAACTGTGAACAGATCCTCACTGGGGAAGCAAGCCCGAGTGGGCTCTTTATTCTTCCACAACAGTACATTGGGGAGCCCAAGCTTGTTCAGCTCTTATGCTAGTAATCTGAGCCACTGTAAGTTCAAGAGTCCGACAGCCACATCATGTCTGGAAGTCACCATTCCACTCCACACATCCCTCCTTTCGACTCGTACAGTCTTTTTGCCTTTTCTTCCACAGTATTCCCTAAGCCTTGGAGGGAGTGGCGTCGGTGTCCCATTTGTGGCTAATGTATTCAGTGGTTACTGATCCTTCCCGCACTGCCCAGTTACGAGCCTGTGCAGTGACTACACTATCAGGAGCTTCTCTGAGCAAGCCCATCAGCAGTGCTACCCCACAGGCAGGAGTGATTCTCATCAGAAGGCAGTTTGATGGATGGGAGATACGGCTCAGGGATGAGGATCACCAGTTACTCTTACCGAGGATGCTAGTCTGATTCCCAACACACACATGGTGGCTCGCAGCCACCTGTGACTCCAGTTCCCCAGAATCTGATGCCCTCTTCTGACCGAGGAGGGCACCAAGCACTCACATGGTACACATATATACATGTAGGCAAAACACATACACACACACACACAAAATAAAATAAATAAATCTAGGCTGGAGATATGACTGAGTGGCTAAGAGCACCAACTGCTCTTCCAAAGGTCCTGAGTTCAATTCCCAGCAACCACATGGTGGCTCACAACCATCTGTAATGCCCTCTTCTGGTGTGTCTGAAGACAGTTACCGGGTACTCATATAAATGAATAAATACATCTTTAAAAGAATAATAAATCTATTGAAGAAGGAGGTAGTTTGACGGGCACATCATGTCCATTCAGTGAAACCTCATCAGTACCTTCCCCCAGCCTGTGACAAGGCCAGAAGGTCTATCAGAATCTCCACGTGTAGCAAATACACATGGAGTTTTGAGGAAAGGAATTCAGACCGTATACCTCTAAATTGTTTCCCTTCTTCCCCTTAAATGTAATTCAGGACACTTTTATACATATAGGAAGTAGCTAACCTTTTAAAGCAGAGCCTGGAAAGGAGAAAGTTGGCCAGGAGTGTTAACAGTGCAATGGGAACACTGGCTGGTAGCACGGTCTACCCTTTGCATCTCCATTTCCATGGATTGGAGAGTACTAGGCTGCGTGGGCCCCAGGTAGACCCTGTGTTCTTAGTTCCTAGGATGGCAAAGATTACGGGGAGCGTTTTAAGATGCCTGGAGACCTAGGGTTGAGTAAAAAGAAAACACTGAAACGTGGGGATGGCCAATGCCTGTAATTGCAGCCCTTCGCATTGCATTTTGGGATGCTTGAGGCCATGGAGAGGTCAGCCTGGGCTACACAGACTATAGACTGAGATGCCATTTCAGGAAAGAAGAGCTGGGGGTGATATAGTGGGGGCTATCTGACAATGATCCCCTGAGCTAAAATAAAAATAATAATAATAATAACAATAATAATAATGATAACAAACAACCACTATTGGGCAAAGAAACAAACCCACCACAAAGATGTATGGATTTCCTTTCCATCTTTCTCTTTCTTTCTTTCCTTTTTTTTAGATTTATCTATTTATTTTATGCATATGAGTACACCATTGCTCTCTTCAGCACACACCAGAAGAGGGCATCAGATCCCATTACAGATGGTTATGAGCCACCATGTGGGTTGCTGGGAATTGAACTCAGGACCTCTGGAAGAGCAGCTGGTGCTCTTAACCACTGAGCCATCTCTCCAACCCCCTTCTTTCTTTTTCTAATTGCTTCATTTTATTTTTAACTATTTATTTGAGGGTCGTTTGTTTGTTTTGTTTTGTTTTGTTTTGAGACAGAGTTTCTCTGTGTAGCTCCGTGTAGCTCTGGCTGTCCTGGAATTTGCTCTATAGAGCAGGCTGGCCTTGAATTCAGAGATCGGCCATCTCTGCCTCTTGAGTGCTGGGATTAAAGGTATGTGGATGTCTAACAAGTTTGGAAACATCTGATAATGCCACCAACATAGGAATGCTTGCTGGTTGCTGAGACTACAGGGAATCAGAACTTCAAGATTGTCACCCTGGACATGACAGTGGACCTTTGGGAATATGGGAAAAGCACCAGGTGTTTGCTAATCATGAGGGGAACATCAGGGGTTGGGGTGAAGGATAGCCCAGGACAGAGATGGGTAAAGTACCAGATACTGGGTTTGTACACACCAAGGGGCTTTATAGACATCTTTTATAAGGCTGAGAAGTTGGGTTAGTTTTACTCTTATTTTATAAGTGAAAAGCTAAGACTGAGAGATAAGTTCAACGTTTCAGACTTATCATATACAGAGCTGGGCTCCAGACAGCTTGCTGTGTTCTAGCTGGTTTTACAAGTCTGTTTATATCAAGGTTACGTTATCTAGAACTTTGTCGCTATCATTACCCTTCTGTTATGATGTCCTTTCTTCCTCTGCCAAAAGATAACATACTCATGTTAGAAATTTCCCTGGTTGGGGCTGGAGGGATGGCTCAGAGGTTAAGAGCACTGGCTAATCTCCCAGGGGGACCTGGGCTCAATTCCCAGCACCTAGATGGCAGCTCACAACTGTCTATAACTCCAATTCCAGGGGATCCCATACCCTCACACAGACATACATGCAGAAAAACAATTTACATAAAATAAAAATAAATACATCAGCCAGGCGTGGTGATGCACGCCTTTAATCCCAGCACTCGGGAGGCAGAGGCAGGCAGATTTCTGAATTCGAGGCCAGCCTGGTCTACAGAGTGAGTTCCAGGACAGCCAGGGCTATACAGAGAAACCCTGTCTTGAAAAATAAATAAATAAATAAATAAATAAATAAATAAATAAATAAATAAATAAATACATCGTTGGAAAAAAAATTCCATGTTTGGTTTCAAGTCCAAGGACAAGCTCAAGTCCTGAGGTTCCTTTTATTAACTTTTAAGGCGTTTGTTATGGTGTTTTAAAAGCCTCTACTTGCAAATATGACTTCGTTTAGTCATCCAAACTTATTGTGAAGTGATTATATGAGATAGCTGACGACACCGTGTTCAACCCTGGGAACAGGAATATTGACAAAGTCATCTCTTCTCAGATGAGGCAGATGTCCAAGCAAGAGCACTGTGACACGTGTCACGGTGTCACTGTGTTGAGATATACTCTTCTCTAGATGAGCTTTTTCATCATGGAAAATGCAATCAGTCAGTGAGTTACTTACTACCAAGTTTAATACCTTAATTAAGATTCTAAAACCTGGGAGAGTCTGTTGAGGGCAGGCAGTAAATGAACAACTAAAAGGACCCAGAGGAATTCTTGTTGGCCTTGACCTCAACCCTGTGAGTGACCTTGACCTCTGACTCCTGCTTCCAGCTCCTGAGTGCTTGTCTCTGTGCTCGGTCACGCTAAGGAGCAAACCCCAGGCTTCATACATACTAGGCAGGTACCCTACCACTTGAACTCCACCCCCAGCTGGAAAGCAGTTTTAAGTTGCCACGTTAGTATTTATTTGCCTAGAATTTTCAGAGCAAACGCTGTAAGCTTGACCCAGTGTGTGGCCACACTGATATGTGTGGGTGTTGTTGCCAAACAAGCAATGGATAGGCCAACTTGGACCTTATTGTAAAAGTTTTGGACAATGTTGTCATTTCTCCGCTTGACAAAAGAATCCTATATGCTATACAATGTGACTAAAGTGGCTTTATTGAACAATAGTCTGGCACAAAGATACAAAATTAAGCGTAAGTACCCTGATCCCTTTTAGCAATTGGTCTCAGAGCTCCTCAGCCAGCCATTAGTCTGGCCCTCCCAACCTCGGTACAAACTGATTCTGAGCCTCCATCAGCCCTTGTGACCTAGACTTGGAGACATGGGATGTACAATTCTCCTGCCCCCTACTTCTGGCACGCAAAGCAGTCTGTCAGTTCCCAGTGGCCATGGGGACTGTTTATGTGTTACCTGGGGCTTTAGTAAAACTGTGGATTTGGATTCGGCAGTGTCCGGATGGAACCAGAGGCTCCCGGCTCGCTCGCTCCCAGATGACAAAGGTGTGGGACCACACTTGAAGACGCAAGCTGTAGGTGATAATCACAAAGCATCTCTTCCAACTGTTCTCCTTTCTCTAGTTTCTTCTGTACCCTGCTCATGCTGTGCTTCCCTTTCCCTTGGGGTCTAGACCAGGCTCAGCCTCCTAAGAGGTCCCCCCGACACCCCTCTCTTTCCCACTCCATCCTATGTGTGTCTGCTAAGCGAATTCTCCTAAACTATTATCTTTCCAAAGCTTTCCTGCCCTACCCCCTCTCCTGACTTCCCCACCCCCACCCCCAGACACTGGACAGGAGCATGGCCGACTAGCCAGCTGGACTGAAGTCCCTACAGCTGAGGCTAAGACCCTCTCAGGTTGGGCTGTGGCTTTCTCAGCAGGAATTTACTATGTTCCCTTTGGCCTGGTCCACCCTCCAGCTGGCTGGTTGCTTTACCATTGGGGACTTGATGACCATTTCCCACCTCGCTGGCGCTCCTGTCCGCTTCCAACAGCAGCTCCGACCTCCTCTTCCTTCTGAGTTCAAACTTCCTCCCTCCTCTTGGGTACTGGCACTGTTCACAGCTCAGAATGATCTTGCCGATCTGGAAAGTTCCAAAGCTCTTTGCCTCAATGCGGTTTCTTATGTACACTGCTCTCCTCCCTGTGGGCTCTTAAGCTACTTCCTCTCACTCAATAAAGCCCACAGCACCTCTGCAGTGCTTCCTCCCAGCAAGCTTTCAATTAATCCATCCCAGGTGCTTGAGAAACTATTCCCTAGAACCTCTTAATGGTTCTATGTTCTATTTACGTTACTTACATCCCTGTTTGGGGATGTGTTTTAAATCACCCCCCAAATCCTTTCTGGAAGTCGCTGGACTATAAATCAATGATCAGCCATAAGAGTGGACGCTTGGGAGATGTTTGTTGAATGAATGTATAAATGCCTTCAAGACAGTGTAAGGAGCAGGTTATTGTCTGCTCTTCTTATTCTCCTTTGCCTCTAGCCCCTTTGTTCATTTTTTCCTCTGTGTGGTTTTATCCAAAACTCTGGAATCCTGCAGAATGCTGTGTGGGGCCCTAGCTCATCTGTACACCTCCCCCTGGGTAGAGCTGTTCCGTGGCATCTGGTGGCGTTTGGATTAATATCATCCCACTGAACTGAGAACTTCTCCACGTCAGGGGCTGCGTTTGAATCTCTCAATTGGTCAGCACAATGGCTCCCTATCCTGGCTCCATAGCCACATACTCTGCACTGCTCTGTGCTCAGGTGCCAAGCCTGCCACGGTACCCAGCAGCTTCCTCGCCAACTAGAGCTTGCAGACATCCTAGCACCCTCGGGGCGGCGGGAGGTGCAGACTGCTGAAACCCACTCCTAGGAAAGCAAGCCAAGAGTTCACGTGGGAACGAGTTTCCGGATGACGTCCACGGAAAACTGCTCGGGAGACAGCTGCTCTGGGGGATGAGATCCAGCCACGCTGGGTAAGAAAGAAAAATAGAAGGACAGAAAAACGGATCGGTGTTCTCACACGCAGGTGGAGGGTGATGCGTCTGGCGCACGGCAAAGGTTTGATAAATATTTCATGGACTAAATCACTCATTGCACCTATCTTCGCGTGACATCCCCAGACGATAAGTAGTTTGCAATTGGTGATTAAAATGACAGTGCAGCTTTGGCAAGTGCCTTGGGAGAGGCCAGGTGAAGCCTTTCGCCTGAGCTCAGTGACTTGCCGCTTTGGAGCTATGGACCCAGTGATGTTGCTAGCTGAGTAAATCTTAGGAAATCTAACCCTGACTGTTTCTGGGAGAGTTGACAGGAAAACCATGGAGGAGGAGGAGGGGAAGGAGGAGGGGGAGGAGAGGGAAAGTTCAAAAAGAAGAGATGCATAGCAGGAGGACTTGGGCAGGCGCTCTGTGTCAGGAAGTCAAATTCTCGGACATGAACCCTGCGGAATCATTCCACATGATTCAGCCTCTGCTCCCAAGAAGCTCGAGTTACAAAGTTGCTGTGCACACTGGTTTTTCTCTGGAAATACACCGTGGTCATGTGAGCTGGCCTCGGGGAAGTCACAAAAAGTGAAGCAAAGACGCCCAGCAAAACTTGTTCCCAAGGACTCTCCTCATCAATAATTCACCTTCTTAGGAGAAGCATCAAATTCATGAGGTACAGTTGGATGGTTACAATAAATTCTTAGCACCTATTTCTATCTCTCAGCTCCCCAAGCATTTAGAAGGAATTCACAGTTATAAATAACAATGTATAGAAGTGTTCCATTTGCAAAATAATAATAATAATAATAATAATAATAATAATAATAATAATAATAATAATAATAAATAAGTTCATCTCCATCAGGAAGGATGGATGAAATCTGGTAGATGTAAAAGCGACCTGTAAATTGATCTTTCCCCTTTTTGAGCTAGATACCAAAGAACGGATTTGAAAGCAACCACGATCAACTGAGTGTATTGGCAAAGACTTTAGGAAAACTGCTCCCCTGCCTTGCAGACACAGCACTATCCTCTGAAGTCCCCCTCCTGGGTGCTCCCTGAACTCCTGGGCATCTCACCACCACCCAGCAAACATTTACCTCACTGCCTTATAGTTGTCCGGCCCTGGTCTTCTCTATTCTGTTAAGTGTGAGAAAATTATCTCCAGATTGAAGCAGCAAAAACAAAGCACCATCAATTAAAACTGACATAGGACACCCACCGACGCGATGCATCAGATGTGAGGCTTATGTGGACACTACCCTCACCTACCTGGAGGACGCCATTGGTTCCTACAGCACAGTGACCCACAGGAAACAGCATTCAGCCCTCTCAGCCACTGGCTCTCTGTTCCCAGCTCCCTCTTGGTGTCAGGTGCAAGCTCTCTGTTTGGTGATTTGCAGTTTGGTCTTCATGCTGCCCTGTAGTCTCACGCTGCTCCTTGGTAATCTGGCATGCACACATTCTGGAAGCCCCACAAGCTGATTGCTTTGCGTGGAAGGTAAATATATAATTCCCAGGGAGAGTGGCTTCTGGAAAGACCATCCAGAAACTGTGCCGAGCAGTGGTGGCGCACGCCTTTAATCCCAGCACTCGGGAGGCAGAGGCAGGCGGATTTCTTAGTTCGAGGCCAGCCTGGTCTACAGAGTGAGTTCCAAGACAGCCAGGGCTACACAGAGAAACCCTGTCTCAGAAAACAAAGAAACAAAACAAACAAAAAACCCAGAAACTGTTTGGGTCTTTTTGTTGTTGTTGTTAATAGCACACATGCACATTCAAATTTAAACATAATCAGTTCTTTAACGCTTTGACATATATCCTACGTTTTCCAAAGGTCTGGGATTTAAGATTTTGTGGCAACTACTTCACAAACATCCTCGGACTGTCTTTTATTTCTATCTTAGCACCACACAGAATATCTTGCTCCTAAGAGGAGGTTCTGTGATTAGCCATGGACCATCCAGTAGTCACCACTCATATCCACTGGTCCCTAGTGCTGTGCAGGGTGAGGCCCTTTACGAATATTCTTCTTTAATGCTGATGCTACCTAACTCTGTGTGGTTAACACTGTGCAGTAACTCGCCCCGGGGTAGGAGGGGTGACGTCACTTGGCCACTTCTAACAACTGGAAAGAATACAGCAAAGTTCAAAGCCAGAGCTGCCTCATACCAAATCCCCTTGTGCTTTAGTGAGCAAAAAATACAGGAACAACAATTGAATTTAGGGGCTGCAGACATCTGTGCTGGCTCTTGGCGTCATGATTTATTGCAAAATTAAAGCGGTACACCCAATATCAAGACGCACATGGGAAACAATATGAGGAGGGTTTTTTTTGTTTTGTTTTGTTTTCGGTTTTGTTTTTAGGAAGACCTCGGCAAGAGATGGGTCCAGCCTTCAGAGCAAGGCGGGATTGTCTGGACCAAGTCTAGTTTCTAGAAGCAGAAAGTGGCATACATGTCTTCCCTCCTTCCCTTGAATTCAGATACTAGGAATGCTCTGGCAGATGACTATGAGACCTGATCTCAAAATAATTATTTCTACAATCTGAAGCAGACCCAGGCAAGCACTACCCACTTCCTCTCATATGTCCACACACGAGGTACAGGTGTTTGGAAGTAAGAGGCAGCACAGAAGAGTGTTAGAAGATCTCTTAAGGGAGGGAAGACACAAAGAAATAAAGAGGATTGGAAAGTGACATGAAAGTCAGATGGGGGCTGTTTGAGGGCAGGAAGCAGAAGAGAGGTGGGCGGAAGGATTGGACAAGGCCGGTGGGGTGGGGGGATAAGTTAAGAGCAAAACACAGTGAAAAATACAGAGGAAAATGTCAGATTGAAACCTACTGCTTCGTATGCTAACTTAAAAGGCATGTGGTGGCACTGAGCATGTAGCTCAGTGGCAGGGCATGTGCCTAGTGCCTAAAGGACCCCCAAGTTCAGTCCCTGCTAGCATACATGGGTATACACACACACACACACACACACACACACACACACACATAAGCCTTCTGCATCTACAAAGCCTAAATTCTCTACCATAGTTACTGCTCTTGAGCATGCCTCTAAGAGAGAAGCATTATATCAAGACTGCAGCATTATATTATCTAGGCACGCTGAACGTTAGCTAGCTAACTCATTAAAAGCGATTGCTCTCTCTGATTGATGAGACAGCAGGCTATAATTGGAAGGGCACTTAGAGGCTGGGACACAATACGTGACTTGCCTACAATCCCTGGGTGGCTCAGTGGCTGACATGACAGCCCCACTCTAACCCTGCAGTACTTTCCATTCCACCTTCTTTCTGTCCTGCCAAAGGCTGGCTGGACATCAGGACTTGAACCAAGCAGTGTGCTCTGAATGCAGACTGAGTGATCAATGGGAAAGCCTGAGAGACCAAACCTGGGAGTTTGGGGCAGAAGGAACCAAGCAGGAAAGAAAAGAGACTATGACAAGTGAGGGACCAGAGGAGCAGTACTGAGGACCTCAGTAGAAAATGCCCCTCCCCCTCCCCCACCCCTAGAGAGAAACAGAATACTCCGAATTCAAAATATGAAGAACAAACAACCAAACTAGGCATAGTGGTCCATATCTATAATACCAGTACTTGAGAAGCTAGGGCAAAAGGCTATTAAGCCTGGGCTACATAGTTAAGAGTTCAAGGCCAACTGTGCTACATAATGAGATCCCTTCTCACAAAACCAAACAAGGGACAGTGAGAGAGATGGCTCAGTGGATAAAGGTGCTTGCCACCAAACTTGATGATTTGTATTTGATCATTGGAGGCCACACGGTGGAAAGAAAGGATAGATTACCCCAAATTATCCTCTGATTTCCACACTTGAACATACCACAAACACACACACACACACACACACACACGTGCATGTGCAGCTGGGGGTGCAAAAAGTAAAAACTGGATGAAACCCGCCAGACGGCCAACCAAGAGAACATAACAGCTCATAGTCCTAGGCTGTGCCTTACTATTTTATACCGTGAACATTCGGAAGAATGGCATAGCTTCTCACCCTTCTCTCTCCCTTTTTCACAATATTAAGAGGTGGTCTTGGATGGGTTCTAGCTTTGACCGTCTGTGGTTCTCTTGAATGATTTGAAGTAATGCCTTAAGCTATTTAGAACACCCCACTCTGCTGTGCCTGACCTGTGACAAGTTATCTCCTCAAGTTCCTCTAAGTCTCATTTTGGAAGCCAGAGGCAGCTAGTGAGTTGGTGCCAGCCACCAAGTCACATCTGTATCTCTTCCATTCGCCCCAAAATGGATGTTGCATCCCTGAGGGTTTCTATCCTAAAGCTGGTCACAAGGCTCAGCCATGTGATAGAAATCTGAACAAAAATGTACTAGGAAAGTAGCAAGCAGAAATCCCAGGAAGAAAACATCCCAGTGTGATGTCCCAGGAGACGCTCCCTCAGTCCCATTTGCTACTCCTGGAGATGCTCCACAACACATTTTGGAGAAAAGGAATATCATTTACTAATTTCTTATCTGTGAGCAGGAGTGTCCCTGGGCATTTCTCTAACTCACAGCCAACAAGAATAATTGTTTGTGAGCCTCTCTATCCGTGGGATGGAACAGGGTTGGGAAACCTTATAAGCATCAATTCAAGCTATATACCATGCCTTCTCTGGTATTCTGCATTGAGGTAAATCCCTACCCTATTCCATTCATCAGTCAATTATTGCTACATGTAAAAAAAAAAATCATACCTCCAACACAGTGGCTTAAACCATCCCACACTGATATCAGGTCACAGTTTCTGTGGATCTGGAACTCGGAAGAGGCTTAGCTGACCAGTTCTGACTTAGGGTCATCCTGAGGGTGTGCTCAAAGTCAGGTTCCATTCATCTAGAAGGTTGGTTAGGACTGAAGGATCTCCTTGGCAAGGCACCCTGAGCTAGGTGAATGAAACAACATACACTTACTTTATCAGGGTTCTGTAAGCTATGTGTTGATATCAAGGTGCTAGCAGATTTGCTGTATGGTGTGAGCACTCCCTCCAGCTTGTGGACAGCTGTTGTTCCACTGTGTCCTCACACAGACTGTCTCCCGTGTATAAAGAGAGAGAGCTCTCCATAGGTTCCTCTGACGAAGAAGTTTGTTTGATTGGGCCAGGCCCCTTCATTATGATCTCATTTATGCCCAGTTACTTCTTTAGAAGCCCCATCTTCACGTGTAGCTGAGACGAAACTGTAACGTCGTCTGCCTATAAACGGGGACGAGGAAATCACGACCCTCGGTCTACTGCTTCCTGGACAACACACTTAGATGATGTTTGTTTACATAGGAAGTATGTGAGACTCTCTGTGACTGGTTTATTTTCTTGGTGCTGTGATGCCTGGCTTCTCCCAAGAGGAACAGTCCAAAAGAGAAGGGTAGAAACCACAGTTTGTTATATGACCCAGCTCTGGAGGTTAAACACTATCATTTCTGATGAAAGAAGTACCACTGGCTAAAAAGCTCAGTCTCCCCCCAGGGGAGGAAGTAACTCCAGATGGACACATATCCCGGAGAGCCATCTGGGAGGCCAGCTCCCACACCGGTGTGAAAGATCAGGACTTGACTTCAAAACCAGCAGCCCTGGAAATGCAACATGGTTCTACAGCTGCCACTTGTAAGCAGTGGGGACTAAGCATCTCTGAGCCTGTTTCTCCATTGTTGGGACAACATTGACTTCAATTTAAATGGCTGTTAATTAAGTATTGAATGAGAAAATAGACTTGGCATGTCACAAATGGTTATCATCAGGTAAGTGCTCCTTCCCCGCCTCCAAACGTGTGCCACCTGTCACTAGCCTCGCCTGTCCCTACTCCCATCTGCAGCTTTACTGTGGCTTCACACCCCTGACTTGTACAAACCAGGAATCTAGAAGGTCACTTAGAAAGGACTTAGGGATCGGTTAATCTAATAAGTCAACGTATTTTTTAACCATCAAGTCTTTTTCTGTTATTTGTTTCCCCAAGCCCCCATATTTTAAAATGCCTTTGGCCACCAAACAAATTATGGTAATTGCATGCTCGTCTTCCATTCTCCCCATTGACTCATCTGTCCCTGCCCATCAGAAATTCCTTTCTGTGATTGCTGGTTCATCCACCATGAGAACTGGGGCTCTAACCTGGATCCCTGATCCCAAAGCATTTAAGCAATTCCTTAATTCTAAGTGGCCATATGTGTGTGTTATATAAACACCATCTGTTTTATGTATTTGACATAGGATGTAAAGTTCCTTCTCATCTAACAACAACAGTAACAATTAAACAAAACAAACACCTATCTATCTTCTCAGGCTATATTTGTAGGAGCCTGCACAAACAGGCTCACCCTCCAGTCATACAAATCTGGGCCTGTAAATACCATAAAGCAGGCTTATTTGGCCTCCATGTAAGGTTCTCCCAGCAACCAATATAGTTACTAGTCTGGATGTAGGATAGAGGGTGAAGTCTATGTCTTCAGCTTGGCTGCAGCACACTCCCACCACAAGGAAAAACCTCAGCTTCTCGCTGATTCATAAAAGGTGCTGTAAGGACAGGGTCTAAAGAAGTCTTCCTGTGGTGTCCGCCTCTGTGGAGAGGGCTGAGAGGGAGGTCTTAGCGTAGATCCTGATTCTGAGAAATGGAAGGCTCTGTGTTCATCTTGGGCTGGCCATCAGATAGGTGTCTAATCTCACTGCTTCTCCAGAAAGGATCAGAGAAGAATCAAGTAAGGAAAAGTCCAAGAATTAAAGCAAAATCTCCCCTGGCCTGTAAATGTAAAGCATTGGTGTTTAATGAGCAAGTTAAGTGGGCTAGTTATCCCAATGTCAATAGTAAATAAGTGGTTTTATGCTGGTTCTCTCTCTGTGTGTCTGTCTCTCTGTTTCTCTCTCTGTTTCTCTCTCTCTCTCTCTCTCTCTCTCTCTCTCTCTCTCTCTCTCTCTCTCTTTCTCTCTCCCTCCCTCTCTCAATATCTCTCTCTGTCTCTGTCTCTGTCTCTCTCTGTGTGTGTATGTGTGGTCCCTCCATTCAGTTTACAGTTTCTCATAAATGCTCCAGCCTGCTTTAGCTTTATTAAAGGGCACGAGAAATAAGGATTTTGTATTTTTCATTTGTGGCCCAAATATTAAGTGAGAGAGGTACAAATCACTGGGTGGGTGGGGAGTAAATACAGTCCTAGTAATGGGGCTCAGAGGCACTGATAGGAAAGAAAGGGAAGTTCAGAGCAAAACATCTGATAGAAGTTTCAGTTGGGCCCTACCCCACAGAGATACATCTGAAACTCTGGTTTGTTCCAACCCTGCAGGCTGTTTGTGCCCGGGGAGAGGAGAGTTCAGTGTTCCAGATGACTGGCAAGCTTGAATGTCATTGCTCACTGCCATGCAAGCCCTGAAACCTTGAGCACTCCGTGGAAGGCAGACCAGAGTGATGCTTTAATGTCAATTACACTTAATGTCACTGTCCTTCATTCTCTTTGCCAGACATGTTTCATGGCAAGAGATTGTGATTCCTAGGGAAAAAAAGAAAAAACGTTTACAAAAATAACAATGAGCTGCTTTCATGGTACTCTGCATTGGCCCAGCGACTAAAGCATTTTCCAATCTGTCTCCCCACCAAGCCTAACTTCTGTGCTTAAGTCCTTTGACAGCAGATTTCAGCTAGGCAAACATATATAACACACAACATGAAATTATACAGGGGGCAATAGGGAGGCCAGAGGAAAACAAGACCAGGTATTTAGCAAACATTTTCCTAATCTGAACTCTAAAGCGAAGCCAAAGAAGATGTCTTTAAGAGGTGCATTTGTCTGTCAGGGTTATCATACCAAAGTACCATTGAGTGGCTGACTTGAAGAGCAGACATTTGTATCCTTACAGTTGTGGATGCTGTAGGCCTGGGATCAAGTGTTAGGATGGTTTCTTCTGGGACCTTCTCTCACATCTCCACATGCTCTTCTCTGCACCATTTTGTGTCCCAATCCCTCTGTTTATTTGTGAGATTGGAGCGTTCCCTTTGAGCAAGAGAATAGCTTGAAAAAATTATAAACCAAAGAGCAGAGAGCCCAACTGCAGACAGACTTTCTCTTCAAATCTGGGGTTACAGTAAAACAAAAGCAATATTGTGTACATACAGCCCGGTGCAATTATTAAGATTTTTTTTCATAAACATTGTCTCATTTTCATGGCTCTGATAGTCAATGAAGTCACCGGGGCATCATTCCAACCGTTATATGATGGTTATTGTTTGAAATTAAACTGGAAGAGATTGAAATGGCTCAATCAGCAGACTTTTAAGGACTAACATCAGGATGGTGTTACGGGCAAAACAATCTGATGGCATTAATTATGAAGAACATTCTGTAACAGGAAGAAGCGAGAGAAAGAGAGTTGCTTAAGATTAAATCAGAGGTGAACTGAGAAAAGGGGAAAAGACGGTAGTAATAAAGTTAAAGAACTTTGGCTGGAGAGATGGCTCAGCAGTTAAGAGCACTGATTGCTCTCCCAGAGGTCCTGAGTTCAATTCCCAGCAACCACATGGTGGCTCACAACCATCTCTAATGGAATCCAATTCTCTCTTCTGGTGTATCTGAAGATAGCTACAGTGTACTTGTATAAATAAATAATTCTTTTTTTAAAAAGTTAGAAAAAGTCCAACAGACATCAGATGTGTTATAGTTGATATTAGTTAATAGATATGCTAAAAATGGAGATTCTATGAAATAAGGAAAGGGGATACACATTTGGTTCTCATTAGACTTCTATATCTGGGTATAACTTAGGTGACCAGGTTCTCTCCCATCTTTGGTAGGCAGGGCCAGGAAGAGAGAGCACCACCTTTGTATTTGTTATGCCTCTTACGGGCACTTGATATATCTATACTGTAACTGTGGATATATCTACCTGTCCTACTGCCTGTCAACAGGGAAAGTGACAGTGTATTATTTATCCTTGCCTACTTCACAGCCTGTAAAATGCTTCAAAAGTTGGTGTTCGGGCTGGTGAGATGGCTCAGCGGGTAAGAGCACCCGACTGCTCTTCCAAAGGTCCAGAGTTCAAATCCCAGCAACCATATGGTGGCTCACAACCATCCTTAACGATATCTGACTCCCTCTTCTGGAATGTCTGAAGACAGCTACAGTGTACTTACATATAATAAATAAATAAATCTTTAAAAAAAAAAAAAAAAAAAAAAGTTGGTGTTCAATAAATACCTTTGGGACGAGTAAGTAAGAGTAAACAGCCACGGAAACCAATACAGGAGTTAGGTTGAAGATGAACCTGCGAGAAAAGAGGGGTTTTATAATACATCAGTGAATTGGAAAGAAAGTATAGAGCCAAGTCTGACTGGAAGTCACTCAACAGACGAAACCTGTTCTAGACCTGGACCTGTTCTAGCTTGGGAATGGAAGTCGGGCTGTGTAATGGGGACAAACCCTGAACAATCAGAGCGCTGAGACAGAAAAGGGCCTGTTACTGTTGTTTAACAAAGTGGACCGTTAGGGTCGGAGAGAAAGACTGGCCATAGTTACTCATCTCACGGGGGTTGGGGTGGGGACCAGGACTGGGGTCTGTGTGCTTTGAATCTGCACCCAGTGTCCCTTCCACCACATAGTGACAGCAAGAGGTGTATCCTGGCCTTAGGAAGTTTGCTTAAAAATAGGAAGTGCAGCCTAGATGCAAGATCTGCTGGGACCCTGTAGAGTCCATGCTGGTGAGCGGGCTGGGTGAAGTGTAGAGCATCTACTGGCTTCTTTAGATTCACCTTTATTTTATGTACATGAGTGTTTCACCTGCATGTGTGTATGTGCACTGCCTGTGGCCTGGTGCCTATGGAAGCCAGAAGAGGGTTTCAGATCCCCTGGGACTGGAGTTACAGGCAGTTGTGAGCTCCTACACTTTGAACCACTGAGTCACCTCTCCAGTTCCATCCATTGGTTTCTTGATATGTCATCCCTGCATCTATGCAAAGACACCAGTGAGGAATGGAGTCACCGATGCATGTGCAATAGAGACTGCTTGTGTCTTAGGGTTTCTATTGCAATGTTGTTAAAAAACTATGACCAAAAGCAAATTGGGGAGGAAAGGGTTTATTTGGTTTACAGTTCCACATCATAGTTCATCATTGGAGGAAGCCAGGGAAGAAACTCAAGCAGGGCAGGAACCTGGAGGCAGGAGCTGATACAGAGGCCATGAAGAAGTACTGCGTACTGGCTTGCTCCCCATGGCTTGCTCAGTCCGTTTTCTTAAGACCACTAACCCAGGAAGGCATCAGCCACAAGGGCTTGGGTCCTCCCACATCAATTGCTAATTAAGAAAATGCAATATAGACTTGCCTATAGCACAATCTAATGGAAGCATTTTCACAATCGGGGGGCCTCTCCTAGCTTGTGTCAAGTTGATGTAAAACTGGCCAGCACAGCTTGGGTTTTGTTTTTGTTTGTTTGTTTGTTTTTAATTGATCCATGAGGGTTCAGTGCTATCCTTGGCTATATAGTAAGTTTGAAGATAACCTAGGCTACAATGACACCCTCTTTTAAAGAAGAAAGGAGAGGAGAAAAAAGAAAAGGAAGGAAAAAGAAAAGAGAATCCATCTTTTTAAGAACATCACCCCCATTTGTTCCTACCTGGCTTACTTCCAGGATTCCCGAGGCTCTAGAAGCTTGCCTATAGATTGGGTCCACCCCCTCTGTCCTATAGATGTAGAAATATATCCCTGAAAAGGGGGAAATCATGGCAAGACCCTACAAGTTGCCAAATAGCAAAACCAGCTGTAGAGTCCGGACACTCTAAGCTCCTGTCAGTTCCTGATCTTTTATTTTTACATCTAATGTCCAATCACTTTCTGAACCTCTTCTCCAAGGTGGTAGATCCATTTGGGATCTCAGAGGTTTGGGAAGCTTTTCTGTAATGGACTCCCTGATAAGCATCTCGGGCTTAGGAGACTTAGCCAGTTCTGTGGTAAATACTCAGCTTGGCTGGGTAAAAGCTGCCGAAGACCATAATGAATTTGAATTCCATATAATTTCCCAAGTTCAAAGCAGGTCAGATGAATCTATAGTAATGAAAGTTGGAATGTCGATTTGGAAGATGACTACAACCAAGCACAGAGAGGGTGTCTGGGCCTGAAGATATGATGGATCTTGATATTTTCACACAATGTAGAGAAATAGGAGTGGATCTCACGCCATTTTCATGTGCCAGGAAACACTTTGATCCTCAGTCTCCCAAATGCAAAGGGCCAAGCACATTTGCTTAGAGTGTACAGGGCTTAGGTTGAGCCCAGCACTTTAACACACAGAGAGAGACAGACAGACAGACAGACAGACAGAGAGAGACAGAGAGAGAAACAGAGAGAGAGAGACAGAGACAGAGAGGCAGACAGACAGACAGAGACAGAGAGAGAGACAGAGAGACAGAGACAGAGAAAGAGACAGAGAGAGAGGCAGACAGACAAACAGACAGACAGAGACACACACAGAGAGAGAGAGAGACCATTCTCAGCACCAGGTCATACAAAGTGTGTGGTGGGCTGGTGGAAAGAGCTGTTGCTGTTTTGGTCCAGTGGGGCTCTCTAGCTCATCCCTCTATTGTACCTGCCCTTCCTTCTCATGATACATGAGAAACTCAATCACAGAGTAAAAAGTAAGCTGCTGTTATAGTCTGGGAAAAGTATTCAAATCTGGATCTAGAGAAAGGGCTCTGTGGTTAGAAGCATTTGCTGCCCCTGCTGTGGACCCAGGTTCCGTTCCCTGCACCCACACGGTGGCCCGTGAGTATCTGTGACTGCAGTTGCAGGGCATCTGAACCCTCTTCTGACTTCCAAGAGCACTACGCAGGCGACTGTGGGCGTGCGCTCGGGCAGGCGGGCAAAAGAAAAGTTAATAAATCTTTTAAAATTTACTACTGATTGTGATAACTTGCAAGCAATACGAATACACATTTAGTTAAATGTACAGGCTCATCTTCTCCTGTGTGCATACGCTGGTACTTGTGACCACACAGGAAAAAGTATTTATAAAAGTAATAACAGTTATAAGTTGGAGAGTTGGCTCAATGGTTAAGAGCCCTACTTGTTACGTAGGACCTCCTCCTCAGGTACCAAGGACAGATATGGTGAGCACATGTACACACAGGCAAAACACTTGTACACATAAAATACTAAAATTAAATCTAAAAAATATTTTGCCGGTGGTGGTGGTGCATGCCTTTAATCCCAGCACTCAGGAGACATAGACAGGCTGCTCTCTGAGTCCTGGTCTACAAAATGAGTTTGGGGACAACCAAGGCTACACAGAGAAACCATGTCTCAAAGAACAAAAACAACAAGAACAAAAATAATTATTTGAGAGGTTTGAAGGGCCTGAGTCAAAGAAGACATCAGTGTTTAGAAATAATAATAATAGCAACAATAACAATAGAGTATTTGTTTGTCCTGAGTTTGAAACCTTCCAAAAGGCTTAAAAGTATCAACAGTACTTTGGGGTGCCTGTGTGTGTGTGTGTGTGTGTGTGCCTGTGTGTGTGTAGTGGCTATCCTTGACAAATTGACCTCACAACCATCCCTTCCGCTGTCTCCTGGGAGAGGAATTAGGGCCTCTTTCACAGCTGAGAAATCAAGAAGTTGCCTGATGCTGCTGTCTCTGAAACAGAGACCCCAGGCCTCGGGGTTTCTAAACATTTTGTTGTGGGGGGAAGGGCTCCTTCTGGGATGCTTGTGGTCTAGCGCTCTCAGTCGCTCTATCTGGAAACCCAAGGGACTAAAGAAACGCTAGAGGCCACAGCAGCAGCGGCCACCGCTGGTCCCTGGTGTCTGCCCCCAGCTGTCACAGACCTCCCGCACATGTGGTTTCAATCACCCAGCCTGGCGCCTTCCGCAGGCGCAGAAGCCCTGCAGCTCCGAGAGCTCTGCAACTCTTTGTTTAGGGAGGAGTCGAGCCCAGCCGGGGTGGTCACCCTCGGGAGTGGCTCTGATCTTTGCCTTGCAGATCTATAAAACTGCGGCCATGGCAGGGCAGTCCCGGGAGGGAGGCCGCAGGCTGCAGGCTGCAGGCTGCAGGAGGCACGGGAAGCCGGGCTGCTGCAATTTGAGTCTCCAGGGATAGGAAGGCCCGCGCACTCTCTGCAGATTCTTGCCAAATCAAACACCCAGCAGATGACCGGAGCGGGACCCTGGAGAGACCGCTGGTTCTTAGCAGATTGCCATCTCCCCAGCCTGTCTCTTACTCGGAATCTTTCCCGGTTCCTTCTTCTATGTGGGGTACAATTTTGTGAGCTATAGAAATTGAGCTTTCTAATTTGATTTTCTAGAGAAGGATTTGAATAGAAACGCACATGGGACTCAGGAAGGTGGGCACAGACGGTTGACTTACTTGGTTTGGCAGGAGGACAAACCCTGACAGTCTAATTTAGCAGCCTGTCACACTGGGAGCCAAAAGACGTTCTCCAGCCTGTAAGCCCAGTTCTTTTTACTGTAAGTTACTAAAAGAACCCTTTGGGTTTCACGTTGCACACGGTATTTCTTGAACGCGGTATCCTGGGCTGCAGTCATGAAATGTTACACTGGAGGTAGAAATTTACTGCAGACTCCTTCCACAACCCCATACCTGGTCTGCATTCCTGAAATATCTGTTGCCAGGGAAACGGCGATCTCCCTTTGCGTTCTTAGTCTCATTAATAAAAGAATTTTAAAACGGACCCAGAAGGAAGCTCTAGAACAATTTTATTATTCAAGTTTGACAGAAAAACAACAAGGCAAGTAAGCTGAAAGGGAAGAGGGAGATGGAAGGAAACTAGGAGTGGAAGTCAGAGAAAGTGAGAAAGCACGTGGGTGTCAGGGAAAGCCTGTTCAGGATCTGGGGGAGTATGAGGGGAGGGGCTAATGAAAGGGGAACCCATGCTTAAAGGAGGAGCCAGGGTTCTGAGCTCTCTGGGACATTCACTGCAGGTCTTAAGCCTTGACCACAACATCTATAGTAAACAGGCTTTATAAAGCAGGGTTGGCGGTTTTTACAGGCATAACTTAATTTTTTTAAGTTCATTTTATTTTTAAGTGTGTGTGTGTGTGTGTGTGTGTGTGTGTCTGTGTCTGTGTCTGTGTGTGTGCGCGCGCGCACGTGCATAGGAGTACAGAAACCCACAGAGACCAGGAGAGGTCATTGGGGCCCTGAAGATGTAGTCACAAGTGATTGTGAGCTACCCAAGGTAGATGCTGGGAACTAACCTTGAATCTTACCCACTGGGCTCTCTCCCCTTCCCCAGACATAACTTATTTTTTAGAATATCTATATAAACATCACAAAGATGTTTGATCATCTTCCTAGATATTTTATTGTTATTGAGATAATTCAGAAACAAAATTTCACAGGATGAAAAACAGCTCGTTGTTTAATGTGACCCTTAGATACACTGCAGCTGGTCTCCACGACACCAAACCCTCCCTCCCTGTGTGGCATCTGTCACACTCAGACATAAAGCCCTCCTGCTTTAAACCCCCATTGGCTCCTCTTGGCCTGTGTACCAAGAATGACCTAATCCCCTCAGTATGTTATTGCAAAAGAAAAAAAAAAAAAAACATTCATAATACTTTCTGGAGGTAGAAAGGGGAAGTCTTTTTAAAGAAAGTATAAAAGATTTAAAAAATAATAATAATTTTCCTTCTACCTCTCCATGTTCTCAGCCAGGTCCCTATAACAAAAGACAGATGATCAAGAGAAAAGCATCTAAATGTAATGTCTTCTCTGACATCAGAATATTGGTAAAGAAATGAAGGCTCAAAGAAATGATTCAACCAAAGCAGTTTTTATAGTGGAAAGTTATGGGGCAGGGGGAATGAACTGGAAGGTCAGGCTGCGTGTGACTTGTCACCTCTCCCTATCCTTGGCCCTTTCCTCTCCGGGTGTAGGAAGGACAACCCTCCCAGCATCTGTGTGCCACAGGGGAAGATCACAGGATCCTTTTTCCCCTTTCAGCTTAAAATATTCAATGTGCCGAAGTGCCATCGTTTGGGGCCCTGTAGTATTGGTCACCACAATGGGATTTGTAGGAGGAGAGAGAGATGGAAATGAACTTTAAATATAAAAAGAATAGATTTGCAGCCGTGGAGCAGAGAGGGGAAGAAACATGAAGAATGGGGCAATTTTTTTTTTCTCTAAAACAGACCTAATAAAAGGTGTTTATTAAAAGTAGACCAGGGTGGTAAGCCAGATAGTCAGATCAAGAGTGGGATGTGTCATTAAAGTGACTCGGGAAGTTTCCTGCTGAAATAAGTGGGTCAGCATAGCACCCGAGGTTGAGAAGAAGCAAAAGAAGGCCTTAGAGGGTCCTGACCCAGGCTCAGTCAAGGGAAATGCTTGCCGCCACGCAGATCTGACCCTGTTCCACCTTTCTGCTGGATTTCTAGTGTTAACATCCTGTCCGTCCTCCAACGAAGTCAGTGGAAATGTCTCATCTTTCCCAGGTTACTCACGAGCTTTTAGGATTCCTCTAGTGAGTACGTATGGCCTCAGGAGTCAGAGTTAGGAAACGTTGGGGAAACTGTTACATGTCTACGTGGCTAGCTCACGTACTACTTCAAATAGCTTTCCGTTGTCGGTTCCCAAAGTAAACGTTCATTTTTTACTTTCTTAATAGAGTTGCTCTGCACCCAGGATGCGTGCAGAGCTGACCTGGAGAGTTAGAAATCCTATCTGGCTCTTTGTGCTAACAGAAGCTCTGCCCAGCATTTGGGTTCAATTCTGATCCTTTTTAAAATGTGTTGTTTGTTTATTGTATGAGTGTGTGTGTGTGTGTGTGTGTGTGTGTGTGTGTGTGTAGGTACCCACATGCCATGACACATCATGCAGGTCAGAGCTGGTTCTCTCTTTCCACCTTTATGTGGGTTCCAGGGATTGAACTCAGGACTCCAGACTCAGGACTTTGCACTCTGTGTGTGTGTGTGTGTGTGTGTGTGTGTGTGTGTGTGTGTGTGTGGTGATGGTGGTGGTGGTACAGGGACTTGAACTCAGGGCTTCATGCGTGCTAGGCAAGCATTTTAGAACTGAGTTATATCCAAAAGATTTGTTTTTCTTTCTTCTGTTGTTTTCCCCCAAAGAGTACCAGATAGCTCACTCACACTGGCCTCAAACTCCCTATGTAGACAACAATCACCTTAAACTCCTTATCCTCCTGCCTCACCTCCTAAAAGCCGAGATTGTAGGCATGTGCCACCAGGTCCAAATCTCCATCTTTTCTCTCCCCATTCCTTGGTAAAATAGCTAAGGAGTACCGTTAGAGTCTTGGTAAAATAGCTAAGGAGTACCGTTAGACTCTTAACAATGGATCAACTTAGGGTTGTTCGTTTGTTTGGTTTTTGATCTGATGATGCAACACGCACTCAGTTGAAATCCTACTTTGGTCCTGTTCTTTCCCTGGGGGCCACAAAACAAGATGACCTGTCCTTTCTTGTGACTCTGAGCAGTTCCAGGGAGCCCCCATCGCAGTCAGCCACCTGACTGTGCGAACAAACTCCCTTTGTTCTCTCTCCAGCCCACAACCTTGCTAAGTTCTGGTGTTTTATGGGTTAGATGTGAAGGCACTAGAAATTTCTGATGTTTTCAGTTAATGTGATAATTTGTCCGAAGATAGCCCTATTAAAGTCAAGAAGCATCTCTTTGATATGGGGACAATGCTTTGTGCTTTAAACAAGAGCTATTATAGTTAATCTTCCCCCCCCTCATTGGATATTTTCTTCATTTACATTTCAAATGTTATCCCTTTTCCTGGTTCCCCCTCTGAAAAACACCCTTCCCCTACCTCTACCCCCTACCCCTGCTCACCAACCCACCCACTCCTGCTTCCGGGGCCCTGGCATTCCCCCACACTGGGGCATAGAACCTTCACAGGACCAAGGGCCTCTCCTCCCATTGATGACCGACTAGGCCATCCTCTGCTACATTTGCAGCTGGCCATGTGTGCTCTTTGGTTGGTGTTTTAGTCCCTGGGAGCTCTGGGGGGTACTGGCTAGTTCAAATTTATTATAGTTAGTCTTATGACAGCCTTACTAATGCTCATTAGCACATATTACAATAAGCTCAGGTCAATGAAGGATCTTAGAAAATGCCAGGCAAGACCTCAGTTTGACTCCAGTCAGCTCAGGTGACCACTGGTATTACACTGGGTTTTCTAATTGTTTTGATTTATTTTGATGTGTGTACATGTATTCATGTGTGTGTTGAGACATGTAGCCCAGGGTAGCCTTGAACTCACTACGTAGGGAAAAGTGACCTTGGCTTCCTGATCATCTCAATTGTACCTTCTGGGGACTAGGGTTATAGTGTATCCCACCATGCCCTGCTGCTCCTAACCTCAAACACATAAAATTAAAAACCAAGAAAGATTCAAAACTACCTGTAAGACTCAAAATATTCTTTCCTATATTTTTTTCCCAACCATTGTGGCTTCTGGGAAATATTTCTCTCTATATAACTCACGGGGAAAGTGAACTTTCTATACCTTTTACCTTGGAGGTGAAGTTATCCCAGAGAAGGAAACGATCACTCCAACACTACTCTGGGGGAATCATAATGTTTTTGACATTCATCTGGGGAAGGAAAACAGTGTCCCCCCACTGTTTACCCTGTGTACCCTAACAATGTTTAGAAACAGCTTCCACTGAGCTCTTAGACTAGCGAGCCACTTCCCATCCCTTTTCAACAGCTCCTTCCTTGATCAAGACTCCTTGTTCCAGAATGCTCGTTCTACACCACCTGCCTTACGCAGGAAATAGAAATGGTGCGGCTAGCTTGGGGTGTTATCCAGGTGCTATTCTCCCCAACACTTAAGAGATGTCAGCCCTCATATCTAAACAGGCAGCCGAGAGTTTTCTTCTTCTTGACTTGTCTAGTCAATACCATTTTCCTCTCTGTCTCCGTCCTCCCCACCGCCTCCTCTGTCTGTCTCTCTGTTTCTATAACACACACACACACATCATATGTGTACAGGTGTCCACACGTGTCTATGGAGGCTTAGAGGTCTTGGGTGTTGTTCCTCGAGTGCCTGTATGGTGTTTTGTTTGTTGGAAGTAGAGTGTCCTACTGGACTGGAACTCACCAAGTAGGCTGGCTGGCCAGTGAGTGCCAGGGATTCACCTGTTGTACACTCCCAGTCCTTATGGGTTCACAGTAGATGCCACCACTTCCTACTATTTTACATGCGTTTGGAGGATGAAACTCGGGTCCTTGTGCTTAACAAGGCAAGCGCTTTACCAGCTGAGTGATTTTCTCCAGCCCCCATCTTTCTCTTTGATTCACACCACTTGGGTGATAAAGAATCCTGCTTCTGTTTTGATTTTGTCAAACCCTGACCAGAGAGCAGGGTGTCTGGAGTCTTGGTTTCCAGGGGGCCACTTCTCAAGGAGTTAGAAAGGTCTCTGGTGCGGGAAAGATGTTGGAAACTGGTCCTTGTCCACAAGAAGACGATCATCTCAAAGCCTTGTGGAATACTTACATCCACCTGGACTCTCCTGCACAGAGCCCAGAGACTCATGTTCCAGAGAGAGAGAGAGAGAGAGAGAGAGAGAGAGAGAGAGAGAGAGAGAGAGAGAGCCATGAAGTGAAGCTCTCATAGTTTCTTGGCTCCACCCCTCCTCCCACCTCCTCTTCTCTCTGAAGGTTAGTCTTTCACACCATCTACATTCCTAGGAAGGGAGAATTACTCTCAGTCTGCTTTTGAATGTTCTTTTCTCAGAGTGGGCAGGCTTCCCTGTGGCTTAGTGGTTTCGAATGCTAAACCCAGCAGGAGATGAAATTCAGTCCTTGGCGCTATAAGTTATATTTATTCCTCTAGTATTTCAGGGCTGGAACTTCCAAGAAAGAGAACGGAGTGTTCAGTCAAAAGGAAGCGGTAGGGGGATTCGATGGGAAAGTAGTGTCTTCTAAAAGCAAAGACAGGAGCCGGGCGTGGTGGTGCGCGCCTTTAATCCCAGCACTCAGGAGGCAGAGGCAGGCGGATTTCTGAGTTCAAGGCCAGCCTGGTCTACAGAATGAGTTCCAGGACAGCCAGGGCTATACAGAGAAACCCTGTCTCGAAAAGCCAAAAAAGAAAAAACAAACAAACAAAAACAAAAACAAAAAACAAAAAAACAAAGACAGAGCATTGACAGGAAGAGACCTAGATTCAAGCCCCTTGCCATTTGGTTCGGCTCGGCTATCTAGTCGATAAGGTAACCTGCCTGGATAACAAGTAATATTGAGCAGCTAGGGATCCGATCTCCAAATAACAGATCTTGTATTCAAATATACAGCTGCATGTACTTAGCCAGATTGACTCCTCTAAACCTTAGTATTATCATCTGTAGAATGGGAATAAAAGCTGACCTATCTATCTCATAGGGTTGTTGTAAGGATTAAATAATATCCCTTGAGGTTTTAACAGGTGATTCATAAAGCTAGCCATCAGCATAGACATTCTATGAGCAAAAGCAGTCTTGCCGTTTCTGTACACCTTAAGATTTGGTGTTTTTAAAAGGTCAAATCTTTATGATTTAATTTCATATGGATAATTATTAAAATTTTTTTCTTTTTTTTTTTTTTACTGCCCATTTTATTGCTTGTTTTTTTTTTTTTAATCCCACCCCTTTCTTGGTTTATTGGTAATTTCTTAAATGATGTTGTGTGTGTACGTCTGTGCTGGTATGTGTTCATGAGTGCAGGGAGGGGCCCTTGAAGTTCAGAAGAGAGTGTTGCAGCACATGGAGCTAGAGTTCCAGGTGACTTCGAGCCACTCAGTGTGGGTGCTGGGAACCAAACTGGGGTATGCTGGAGGGGAGGTTAGGGTGGCCTTTGAGCCTCACCGGGACCCCTTAAAAGTTTGTAAAGATAATGCACATGTGTTGCATTTGTTAAATGCTTTTTCTTTCTTTTTTTGATTTTTGAGACAAGGCTGCCAGGAACTCGCTATGTAGCCCATGCTGGTCTCGAATTCACTGAGATCAGACATCTTCTACCTCCTGAGTGCTGAGATGAAAAAAACGTGTGCCACCGCACCTGGCTGTTAAACACTTGCTCAATTTCTGAGAAGTTGTAGCTTTTCTTCTTCCGTCTACAAATGTAGGGGATTACAGTGATCAGGTTTTATTGTTTTGTTTTGGGAGTTGGATGCAGCAAGTGTGGACAGAGATGAAACTCACGTGACCCGAGCATCGTCATCAGTGTTGGCTGCATGAGCAGATCATATTTTTTTTTTCTTTGTTCCTATGTACCTGAGGGACGTTGGTCTTTTTCCTATGTCTGGTATCTTTGGCTTTAGGCTTAGAATGACAGTGACTGAAATGTGTTGAGAAAGGCTCGCACTCTTCTAGTTTCTGAAAGACCACAGAATTGGTTTCTCGGGCTAGAGAGGTTGGCTCACGGGTTAAAAGCACTCGTTGTGCTTCCAGAGGATCCAGGTTCAATTCCCAGCACCCACATGGCAGCTGGCAAATCTCTAATTCCAGTTCCAGGGGATCCAGTGCCCTTTTCTGACCTCAGTAAGCCTTGTATGCACTATGTATGCATACACACACACACACAATGCCCCACACACATAAAATAATAAAGTAAAAATAATTTAAAAGAAAAAAGAATTGGCTTCTCTGCTACTGGCAATTTGAGCTCTATGTCTAAAGGCTGAAGAGAACACCTGTCCATTAGCTCTCTCCCCTATTGTTCATCACGGTGGAAAAGAAATGATTATTCTCAAAGTGGGACAGTGTAAAGATCTCATACAAAAAGGGTATAATGTCTGTCCAACACGTGTAAAGCCCTGGTTTTGATCCCCAGCACCAAAAAAAAAAAAAAAATCACTGTATTCAGAGATAGAATTATATATTCATAACTTCCTACATCTTTCCCATAGAAAATTTGTCACATTTTCATAGCTAGTATTTGATTATACTTAATCTATCCTATTGAGTATAATTAAATACTTGTAATTAAGTATTTTTTTTCTTTTATTCCTAGATGTCTTCTTCAATTATAAGCTTTATAAGAGAAGAGACTAGATCTGTTTTCTTTGCTATTCATAACCTACCTCAAGAATAGAAAGTTGATATTTAATTAATTCATGAAGTGATAAGTGAATAAAATAACTAATGTTTTTAAATTTAAATGAGTTCTCCCAGCAATTCGCATGTCCCTCTAAAAATTAATCAGGTCAGCTTATATTCATGGGGATGCCTGTTGATGACAAGTGTGGTGTGGGGTGCACGTGAGAAATGCCCCTGCCTGGGGAGCTTACTGTCTGACTGGAGAAAGAAAATGGGAAATGGGTTTAGGGGATAGAGGATGGAGGAAGGAGGAGCAGGAGCTCAAAGCCAGCCTGAACCTGTCTCAACAGAAAAAGGAAGAGAAGGAGGGAGGGGAGGGGCAGACTGTAGAAGTGTATCTACAGAGTATTATAGAGAAACGCAAGAAGAAGAAATCATGGTTTTCTGGAAAAGGCTTAATCAGAAGAGAGTTTCCAGCTCAGGAAGGTGAGATAAAGCCAGGGTTGGTGGCACACAAATTTAAACCTGGTACTTGGAAGACAGAGGCAGGTGGATTACCATGAGCTCTAGCCAGGGCTCTGTAGAGAGACCCTGTCTTTGAAAACAAAAAGAGGAGAGAGAAGGAAATGAAGAAGAGGAGGAGGATGAACAGGAAGAGGAGGAGAAGGAGGCAGTGGTAGTGATGATGTACAGCAGCATGGCTGTAGATAGGACTATATCTTTGTGATGCCCAACCTGGCCCAGGACCAGGTAGCTGAGAACAAAGCCTCAGGAGCCTCCCTTGTTCCCTGCACACAGTTGTGTGGCCACCAGAGGTTGTTAAGTAGGACACTTTGCAAGCTTCTCCACCAAAGTGTTTATTTTATTTTTTTATATATGCGTATGGATATTCTGCCTGCATCTTTAACTGTGTATCCTTTGTGTACCTGGTGCTGCCAAGAGTCCGATCCCCTGAAATCAGAGTTACAGGAAGTTCTGAAATATACCATTTAGGTGCTGGGAATCAAACCCAGGTCCTCTGGATGAGTAGCCAGTGCTCTTTACCACTGAGCCTCTCTCCAGCCCCCATTCCCACTTGGAGAGAGGGTTTTACAGTATAGTCCTAGCTGCCCCGGCCTTTGCTATGCAATCTAGTGACCTGGAACTCACAGACTCCCAAATGCTGGGATTCAAGGTACCCATCACTACACCTGACTCCAAGTGTTTCTTTAAGGCAGAGGAGCACACGTCACCTCTCGGAATTCAGGACATAGCTCAGGACAATATGGCATAGGCACGGGTTTCTTTTCCTTCTTTCTTTCTCTGTGTGCTTGACTGTTTTGTGTGTATGTGTATGCCTGTGTGTGGGCATGTATGTAAAGGTACCATTGGAGGCCAGAGGTGTCAAGTCCTTCTGGAACTAGAGTTACAAGAGGTTATGAGCCACCTGAGCCACCTACTGTGGAAGCTGAGAATTGAACTTATGCCCTCTGCAGGAATACTCTTAAGCACTCTTAACCACTGAGCCATTTCTCCAGCCCCAAGGATGCATTACTTTAAAAATACACATGAGTGGCGCCTTTAATCCCAGCACTCGAGAGGCAGAGGCAGGTGGATTTCTGAGTTCGAGGCCAGCCTGGTCTACAAAGTGAGTTCCAGGACTATACAGAGAAACCCTGTCTCGAAAAACAAAGCAAAACAACAACAACAACAACAAAAACATGAAATATGTATATATATATGTGTGTGTGTATGTGTATGTATATGTATGTATGTACATGTATGTCTAAGTATACTTGTGGCAATCAGGGTTGATTCTATCTAGTCATATAGGTTAAACTTAGGTCTTTAGGCTTGGCAGCATGTGCCTTCATCCACTGAGCCATCTTGCTTACCCATCCCTCCATTTTATATTTTTTAAATACAAGAAATTGAGCTGGTTGTGTTGGCACACACCTTTAATACCGGCAGAGGCAGAGGCAGGTAGATCTCTGAGTTCAAGGTTAGCCTGGTCTACCTAGCAAAATCTCAGGATAGGAGAGCCAGGGCTACATAAAGAAACTCTGACTAGGGGGGAGAGGAGAGGGGGGAGAGGGGAGAGGAGGATTAGAGGAGAGGAGA
>NC_034599.1:35843483-35847906 GCF_900095145.1 Mus pahari
GGGAGGGAGGGAGGGAGGGAGGGAGGGAGAGAAAAAAAGGAAAAGAAAGAAGAAATTGGTTTTACTTACTGACATTCAGAAAATGACACTCCAGGTGACTGTTTATCACACTATTAACTTAATCACTTAATCACTGGTCATGATGAAGAGACACCATGACCAAGGCAACTCTAATAAAAGAAAGAATGTAATTGTGCATTTGCTTACAGTTTTAGAGGGTTGGTCCACTGTCATCACGGAGTGTCCTGACGAGCAGCATTCAGACAGAGGGAGAGATACTGGGCCTGACATACCATCAGCCTCCATACCCACTCTGGGGCTGGGGGGTGGGGGTAGGGTCAAGTATTCATAATATGAGGCTATGGAGGCTGTTGTCGTTCCAACTACCACACACAGATTACATAACCACTCTGTAAATCTGAGCACTCCTATCAGACTCCTCGTGACTTGCCTTTCTTTGTTTGTTGTTGCTTGGGACAGGACCACAACATGTAGCCCAGTCTGACCCAGGATCTTTCCACATGTGCCAGTGCCAGCTTTAAGTGTCCCTTTGGAGAAGGACACATGAGAAGATTATCCATTTTGGTTTTCTTGCTCCTGCTTTTATTTATTCCCTTTAAGATGTTTACTGGCACGTGACATTTATCCAATAAATGCTTCTCAAATGAATAGGTGATAGAAGGAGATGACCAGATATCTAAGAAATGATTGAGAGTACGTAGGTGTGGTGATATACACTGGTATTCTAAGCACTTGGGTTTGAGAAGCAGGAAGATCATGAGTTCAAGACCATGATTAGTTCTTGCCTCAACACAGACACACACACACACACACACACACACACACACCACCAGGAGGGAGAACACAAAACAAGGGATTAGGGACCATGGCTTAGTTAGCCTATTACAGAGCCACAACTCAGAGGCCCCTCTAGGATCAGCCGACAGGCCCATTTGCTGGGTGAAATCCATCCCTGTCTCCTTTCATCTCAGCTGTGACGCTACATCCCACCTGGAGCGATAGGAAGGGTTACAGCCCAAGAGGGCAGAAATAGATGTCTACCTGTGTCTGCCGCAATCTCAAGGAATGGTACACCAGTCAGCTGGAAAATTGTAGGAAAAAAAAAAAACCAGATGCTTCCTGTTAAACCAAAAATAACAGTGAAAGAGTGAGAGAGAGAGAGAGAGAGAGAGAGAGAGAGAGAGAGAGAGAGAGAGAGAGACACACTCTGGCTGTTCTACCCTTAAGTCCTCTTCGGATAGCTCACCCTTTCCCCCTTGCTCCGTTTTTCCCTTGTAATACAACCTTGATCAGTTTACTCCAACCAAAGACCCCACATCACTCCCACCTCTGACTTTGCAGTTGCCTTTCATCCCGTCTTCTGAAATGTCATGGTCCTTTGCAGGCCGGGTCTTGCTTCCTCCCCTGACTTCACCATTCAGTCATTACCATCTCCTGCAGGCTCCCGTGGCCTTCAAAGTGATGCCGCATTTTATCGGGTCTAACAAGCTTTATGACTTCTCCCTTAAGTCTTACAACTCTATTGGATGCTTCCTGAGGACAGGGAGAAGGGATCATGAGTCAATCCTGCTTGTGTCTCAGCCTGGAAGACACTGTGCGGTCCAGTTGCTCATTCACTGGCCGCAACATTTGTCTGTGTGTGCCTGTATCCCCTGACAGGCCTTACCACCGGTTTCTCACCCACAGGAATATCAGATCCCTCCCAGAGTTCTGCAGAGTTCATGGCCCCAGAAAGGTCACAGCTGGAGACAAATGCGATATGCCCAGAAAAGCTGATTGCAAGACTGAAAACCATAGTGGTTTCTAAAGACCACAGAGAAAAGAAAAAAAAAAAAAAAAAATGAAGGATTTAAACAAATATTTTTCCTAAGCAGACCTCAGTCTGTAGAAGAAGGGTTTCCAAACTGCAGACACAGCAAAAGAGGTGAGAGCTGAGAAAGTGAGAAATCGCTGTGCTGGGCAGAACAGGGCTTCATTTACACTGTGGTGATGGCTGATCCAGGGGATTTCTGTGCTTCCTTAACCCCTAAAACCTCCATTCCTTTTCCCCAGTCAGAACCAAAAAGACCCTAAGCTCAGAGACCCTGCTAAGCCGAAAGAAGGGAAGAGGAAGTGAGAGCCTCCGAGAGACAAGAAGAAAGAGAAAGGGAGCATTTTCTCTGTGGTGTCTTAGGTAAAAGACAATAGTGCATTGGTGAGGCCACGGGTCAGACCCCGGCATGGGGTCAGGAGATTAGCAACGCTGGGCTCAATAGCGCTAGCTCTGGCTGATTAGGAGATGGAGGCAGAAGGACCACCTGAATCCAGGAGTTCAAGGGTAGCCTGGGTGTCCTAGTAAGACCTTGTCTTATAATTAAATAAATGTCGGGGGCTGAGGCAGGAGGATGGTCAGTTTGAGGCCAGCAAGACCCAATATTGGAAAATAGACTGCTGACTGACAGACGGACAGACAGATGGACGGACGAGGAAAGTGATTGGCAGTTTTCTCTTTCTCTTTGAGACTTGCTTCAGTGTTCCTAGTGTACCTCCTCCTCTCAGGCAGGCTCTGTGGAGAAGCAGGGCCTGATGGGACAGGGAGCTCACTCTGCTCTCGGCTCATGCCGAGCAAGAGCAATGGTTCCCAGCCCGAATGTGAACACCCAGGATCTAACTGGAGCTGCTGAGCGGCTGTCCTCTTCTCCAAGGACTGTCCCCTGTGGTGCAGAGCTGGGCATCAGGACAGCAAGCGCCCTGGCAGTGTAGGGACTGAACTCAGCAAAAGATGACTGTCGATACAGGAAGTGGGAGGATAGAGAGTCACAGGCAAAGCCAAGTCGTAGATGTTCTCAAAATCGAAACAGGGGAGATGTCTCCCTGCCCTTCCTTCCAAATCACTTCCTGTAAGTAGCAGTGGATTGGACATAAGCACCTTCCTGTTTCTTCTCCCAACTCCCATTAAGGTGAAAACAAAGGAACGGGGTGGACAAGAGTCCCCAAGGACAAGAGAATGGGGAAGGAAATAAAAGCAGAGGAGAAATGTCAGCAAGTGTTAGCAATGAGAGCATGCAGGAGAGAGACAGCTGATGTGTGAGTTCAGTGGATAAAGACTTAGAGGGAAGCCGGGCGGTGGTGGCGCACGCCTTTAATCCCAGCACTTGAGAGGCAGAGGCAGGCAGATTTCTGAGTTTGAGGCCAGCCTGGTCTACAGAGTGAGTTCCAGGACAGCCAGGGCTATACAGTCTCGGAAAAAAAAAAAAAAAAAAAAAGACTTGCAGGGAGCAAGCCAGTCCATCACAGGACAGGAGCCTATCTGAGTACAGCAGACAGTGGAGCCGAGGCCTGGGCTCACAGCTGGGGCTAGGGAATCTGCTTTTAAAGGGTAGTACACAGAGTGTGGTGTTACATGTCCATAATCCCAGGGTTTGGGAGATAATGATGGAAGGATCAGAAGTCTAAAGCCAGCCTGGGTCACATGAGACCTTGCCTCAAAAAGGGTAAGGATAGTGTCTTAGTTAGGGTTTTAATGCTGTGAACAGACACCATGACCAAGGCAAGTCTTATAAGGACAACATTTAATTGGGCTGGCTTACAGGTTCAGAGGTTCAGTCCATTATCATCAAGGTGGGAACATGGCAGCATCCAAGCAAGGTCTTAAAGTCCACACCCACAGTGGCACACCTATTCCAACAAGGCCACACCTACTCCAACAAGGCCACACCTTCTAATAATGCCACTCCCTGGGCCAAGCATATTCAAACCATGACAGGTAGTGAGATATCCTAAGTTTCCGTTCCCACACCTCCATGTAGACGTCCCAAATCCTGTTATCCCAGTAGGGAAGTTTAGGAACTTAGACTCAGTGGCATCAGGTACAAGACAGAGCAAGTCAACCTGGAAGTAAAGGCAGAGTCTGTAACCCTTTTCTCTGAGGTTGCTTTATGTATTCATGGTTCAGACAGTCCTCGCCCACCTCCTGCCAACAGACAGCTGACCTCTGGGCAATGCTGGCTGGAGAGTCACAAACCTGTAATCTCAGCACTTAAGAGCAGAAGCAGGGGCTGGAGAGATGGCTCAGCGGTTAAGAGCACTGACTGTTCTTCCGAAGGTCCAGAGTTCAAATCCCAGCAACCACATGGCAGCTCACAACCATCTGTAATGAGATCTGACGCCCTCTTCTGGTGTGTCTGAAGACAGCTACAGTGTACTCACATATAATAAATAAATAAATCTTTAAAAAAAAAAAAAAAGAGCAGAAGGCAGGAGGTTAGGGAGTTCAAGGCCAACCTCAGCCATCTAACTAATTCAAGCCTAGCTTATGCTTCATGAGACACTGGCTCACAGACACTGCCACTTAGAAATTCTGCAATGAAAAAGTCTACAGAGAAACCCAGCATGGACTAATTCCCATTCCTATCCATTCACA
>NC_034599.1:35848426-35850928 GCF_900095145.1 Mus pahari
TATTATATGTAAGTACACTGTAGCTGTCTTCAGACACTCCAGAAGAGGGAGTCAGATCTTGTTAAGGATGGTTGTGAGCCACCATGTGGTTGCTGGGACTTGAACTCTGGACCTTCAGAAGAGCAGTCAGTGCTCTTAACCGCTGAGCCATCTCTCCAGCCCCCCTCAGCTTTAATTCTTAGTGACCCTGGATTCTGTACGGCTATATCCCACACCATGTAGTGAGAGAAAAAAAACTAAGATACAACAATGAAAAGGAAAATACTGAAGGTTACAGAACGGGGAAAGAACAGGTCCAATACTGAATGGCCAGTTTTAACAGCTTTCTTATAGTGCTTCCCCAGAGAGCCCTCAGGAAAACCCTTGGAACGGCTCAGTGGAATGACAGGAATGAGCAGACATGGAAAGTGGAGACTGGATCCAAGAGGCCCGACATCCGAGGGAGAGCTGCACAGAGGAGTTGTGTGCAACTGCTTTTAAATAGCACAATAATATTCCCTGATACATGAGACGTCTTCATGTTAAATGGTTTGACAACAAATGAGAGGAGGAAAGAGAGGAGGAAGAGGAAAGGAGAAAGAGAAAAATCAACTGCTCGTTCCAGGGAATCTAAACATAAGGCAGGAGAAGCATATTGCACAGGCTAACCTCATGATGGACAGGGAGGGGAGGGAGGGTCCCCTTTCCAGCCAGTAGGGGTGGTACCAGTCGCTCACACGCCCACATACAGGAAGTTCCTTTCTGACCGTGCCTTGGCAAACGTACCTAAAGTTGGGCTTTCCTCATCTCTTGGGCACACCTCCGTCCAGCCAGGTTGACCGTCAGGACTAAGTATCAACCACTCTAGTGGAGCAATCTGTCTGAAATTTGAGCAAAATCCACTTCCGACCTAACAGTCTGTATCTAGCCAAACTGTAAATCCATGTGGCACATAGAATGCATGTGAACGTGCAGTGAGTCATCCGTAGAAGGGAAGGGAGGGCGGGGCGTGAAGAGGAGATTTATTTCTTATGTGCACCTCTTGTTCTGTTTGAATGTTTACTTACCGAATGGTTACATTCAAACCCTTTTAAGGGATGCTACTCAGTAGCTGGACTGGGGGACACTCATCGTGGATGATAAAGCACACGGGTGATTTTCGTGCGGATGATCCCTCCTTCTTTGATTCTCTTCTGCCCTGTGCCCGATGTGCAGGAAGGGAGGTCAGGCCACGTTGGTTTTCAGCTCTCATGGATCTGAGAAGACAAACTGACAAGACAAGCTCAGGACTCAGAGTTAGGTCATGTGAGGAAAACCATGAGTGAAGACAGCAGACAGCATGATGCAGTCCTTTGAGTCACTTGGGTGTGGGTCACAGGACTGACTGGAAGAAGGAAAGTTCCAGAACCCACTTCCCTTACAAATCCTCCCCTGCTGAGACTGGCTGCTTTATTCAGCCAGTGCTGAATAAATTCTAATGGACATTATCGGCCCCTGGAAGAAAAGAAGTTGTAAGATTTTTTTTTTTTCTTTTCCTTGTGGAAAAAAGCCAACTCTGTGGTTTGACTTACACACTAACTGTAAGAAGTATATTACACACTAACTGTAAGAAGTATATTAAAGCTTGCTGTACGGTGCGAGAGACTGTTCACTCGCTGTCATAGTCAGGGTTTCTATTCCTGCACAAAGCACCATGACCAAGAAACAAGTTGGGGAGGAAAGGGTTTATTCAGCTTACACTTCCACATTGCTGTTCATCACTAAATGAAGTCAGGACAGGAACTCAACACAGGGCAGGAACCTGGAGGTAGGAGCTGATGCAGAGGCCAGGGAGGGGTGCAGCTTACTGGATTGTTCCCCCTGGCTTGCTCAGCTTGCTTTCTCTTAGAACCCAGGACTACCATCCTAGGGATACCACCACCCACAATGGGCCGGGCCCTCCCCCATTGATCCCTAACTGAGAAAATGCCTTCCAGCTGGATCTCATGGAGGCATTTCCTCAAGGGAGGCTCCTTTCTCTGTGATGACTCCAGCTTGTTTCAAGTTGACACACAAAACCAGCCAGTACACTAGCTAAGAGAACTTGCTGATCTGGTAGAAGACAAAAGTTTGGTTTCCAGCACCCACATAAGGTGATTCACAACCACCAGCAACCCCAGATCCCAGGGGGATCCAACATCTCCTGGCTTCCACAGATACGAAAACATACAAGGCATGCACACACACATAAAAATAAAATAAAGCTCATTGTAATCTTAAGAATTTATCTAATACAGAATTTAACATTTTTTATTTGATTTGTATATGGGTGTTTTGTAGGGATAAATGTCTGTGCACCTTGTTCTTGCTTGGTGCCAGAGGAAACCTGAAGAGAATGTCAGATCCTCTGAACTGGAGTTAGAGATAATTGTGAGCGTCCTCCATGTGACTGCTGGGAATCGGAACCAAGTCCTCTGAAAAAGCAGCCACTGTTCTTAACCACTGAACTATCCCCTTAGCCCCTGTGGAGCTTTTTTTTTTTTT
>NC_034599.1:35851293-35856630 GCF_900095145.1 Mus pahari
GAACTCAGAAATCCGCCTGCCTCTGCCTCCCGAGTGCTGGGATTAAAGGCGTGCGCCACCACGCCCGGCTTCCGGAACTTATTTTTAAATAACTGAAAAAGTCTGTGTTAGATATGGGACTGCTGCATCCGGTCAGCTTTTCATGACCCCATTAATAAGAATGTGTTCTAACTATTCTCCCCAGCTACTCAGAGACTACAACTGTAGCCTTTTAGAGGATGACTAAGAGATAGGAAGATGTTGCCTACAGGATGCTGTGCAGGAAGTAACTGTAACACTCTGTTGATTTAATCTCTGAAGAGAGTTTGGAGGTTTTTTTGCTCCCTGATAACAAAATAGCAACACCTTTGCAAAATATTCCCGATGTCATAGTCCATAGTATATAGGAAGATATACTACCAGAATGGTACGAACATGTTGTGGTTGATATCCAGTGTGGGCTTCATGCCACACTGCTAGAATTAAAATTCTGGTTCTAACAATTGTTAGCACTGAGATCTTAAGCAAATTAGCCCTCTGAGTCTTGGATTTTACCTGTGACATGAGTGAGACAAACCCTGTTTTATAGGGTTCTGGTTAAGTAAAAAGTGTGTGTGTGTGTGTGTGTGTGTGTGTGTGTGTACACTTAGCTGTCTAGACTTTAGTGCACAGATTAGTTCTTTCTTCCTTTTTGAGACATCGTTTCAATGTATCTGTGGCTGTCCTAGAACTCTGTAGACCAGGCTGGCCTCCACCTGGGAGATCTGCCAGACTCTGTATTTCTAGTGTTCAGAAAAAAGTTGTACACCCTGGTGCCTGGCCCAGATTAGTTCTTTCCTCTTTCTGTACCTCATATAAAGAGAACCAGGAGCCGGGCAGTGGTGGCACACACCTTTAATCCCAGCACTCGGGAGGCAGAGGCAGGTGGATCTCTGAGTTCGAGGCCGGCCTGGTCTACAGAGTGAGTTCCAGGACAGCCAGAGCTATACAGAGAAACTCTGTCTCGAAAAATCAAGAGAGAGAGAGAGAGAGAGAGAGAGAGAGAGAACCAGGTAGTGGGCACTTCTGTTGTGCCCATCTTCTTTCAATTGGCATGAAATTCACCATGTGTGATTTTGGAAAGTCTTCTCTAAAATACCACTGTTTAGTCACAACATTTAATCTATCCCAAATACTAGTGATGACATGTGAGTCCATTCATATCTACAAAAGGGGAGCCCAAACACAGAAAGACTGAGAGACTTCTTTGAATAGGGTAGAAGACAATGAAGAAAAAGATTCTAGAGCAATACAATTTTCATTAACCAGATATATTTGGGGGTGAGAATCAATGTATCGCCAAGGATGTCCATCTCTCTCTAAAATGACAGATTAGAATTAGGTGTCTATTCCTTATTGTGTGGTTGTGGACTAGCCAGTCTTCCCGTTTTCACGTCTACGTGTGCCAGTAAGGGTAATGAGAAGATGGAAAGGAACGGTAATCAGGTAACCGTGTTCTGCATAGATGTGTCAAAGAATCTTTAGCTAAGTGTGATAGTGCAGACCTATAATCCTGTCGCTCACGAAGCTAGCAGAGAGAACTGTGGGTTTAAAGCCAGCCTCAGTAAGAGGGGGGAGGTGGAATAGTGAGGAAGGTGGGTTGGCTCAGTGGGTAAAGGCACGAGCCTGGCTATCTGAGGTCCGTCCCTGAGATCCACAGGGTAGAAGAGAACAGCGTCACACATTGTCCAGTGAGCTCCACGTGTGTACTGTGGCACATGGCTGCACACATGCACACACAAACAAATATCAAAAATTATGTTAGTTTATCAGCCTTCACTAAGCAACATTTCTACGCAGGGGAGTTACATGTATACAATAGCAAATTCGTATTGTCTTTGGTTCAGTTTTGTTTGATTTGGTTTTTTGTTTTTTGAGACATGGTTCCTCTGTGTACCCCTCACTATCCTGAGACTCATTCTCTAGACCAGGCTGGCCTCCAACTCACAGAGATCTACCTGCTTCTGCCTCCTGCCTCCTGTGTGCTGGCATTAAAGGTGTGCACCGCCACCACCTGATTGCTTGATCATACTGGATGGGATTTCCCCAAGAGCAGAAAATACAGCTCTCCTGATCCATTTGTCCATGTCCTGCCTTTGCTGTCCCTTCCTAGAAAGTGACTGAGGAAGGAGAAGGGGTGAAGTTCAGAGCAGTCACCTTCTGGTTTTACTAGCTTTGATAAGAAGGTAAAACAAGAAAGATACACAGATACTCAATCGAAGCTTTCATATGGACGTGGATTTCAGCCATCGACATCCCTTCTGTCCCTCATTGTCATGGGTCCCTAACTATCCACTGTCACTCCCAGTAAGTGCCTATTTTTAAGTTCCCGCTTCTGTTCAGATCCCCTCCGACAGTAATAAAAGATTTAGATATGAAAGTGCCTTAGCATTTGGAATGAGACCGAGGCTGTAAATAGATATGCTGAGGAAATAAGCCAGGGCAAGATCTGGATCTCTGGAAGTGTCATTCATAATCAAAGGCAAACCTTTCATGATCTGTGGGTTGGCACAGGCAGGCACACAGAGGACAGGGATGTGCATGGATGTGTGCACATCCATGCACATCCCTGTGCACATGTGAGCCAGAATACACACACGGAGGATGGAGGGAAAAGCTCAAGGGTTGCTGAGTTTCTGAGCGGCCAGGTCTTTATGGGCAGGGTGATGCCCTTCCTTTGGTAGTTATTTTTTGAGAAATGAGGATAAAACCTCTAGTGTGTGGTGCCACACACTAGAAATCCCAGCACTTGAAAGGCTAAGGCAGAAAGAATGCCTGCGTCCAAGGCCAAACAAACAACAAAAAAGCTAACTCCTAGATAGCCAGTCAGCTTCCAGTCTGCAGTGGTGACGCTTGCGTGCCATTTGTCATCCTCCTCCCCACTGCCACACTCTGACAACATGTCAGGATGAAGGGTCTCATATGCCTGTGCTACGGTCGGCTTGGTGACTTAGGTATGCCAAGCAGTCCAACTGTTAGCCACAGCTTACAGCATGTCATCCCTTGTCATTTACAGCTGCTAGAACGTCAACCAATTCAAGGGCCAGAGTAGACCCAACCCTGTTTTCAATGTTCCCCCTCTGAGTCCTTAGAGAGCTACCGGCCCTCAAACATGCTCAGGGCACAGTGTGTGTGATTTGGAGTCTGTGTGTTTCTCTGTCAGGCTGTGGTCTTTTCATAGACAAAAGGTAATACTTCGGGCTGGTGAGATGGCTCAGTGGGTAAGAGCACCCGACTGCTCTTCCGAAGGTCCGGAGTTCAAATCCCAGCAACCACATGGTGGCTCATAACCATCCGTAACAAGATCTGACTCCCTCTTCTGGAGTGTCTGAAGACAGTTACAGTGTACTTACATATAATAAATAAATAACTAAAAAGATTTAAAAAAAAAAAAAAAAAAAAAATTTAAAAAAAAAAAAAAAAAAAAAAGGTAATACTTCACCCTTGACAGTGCCTAATGCAACAACAAGAGTGCCACTTGGATTTGTGAACAATGATGTGCTCCTGTCACTCCCCTTTGGTTTTTGTTTTGTTTTTTGTTTTCTTTTCTTTTGTTTTGTTTTGTTGTGTTTTCAAAACAGGGTTTCTCTGTGTAGCCCTGGCTGTGCTGGAATTCACTCTGTAGATCAGGCTGGCCTCAAACTCAGAAATTCGCCTGCCTCTGCCCTCCAAGTGCTGGGATTAAAAGCATGCACCACCACTGCCCGGTGTCACTCCACTTTGGATGCCAACTATGTTGTCAGAGTCCTTGCTGCTTTGTGGCACTCACAGGAGCAGGGGATTTGGTATTCCTGTAAGGAAATGCGGCATCAGTCGGTATTCACGAGTGTGCGACATACAGTAATGAAAAGGTGGTATTCCGAAGCACTGTAGTGATCTCAGGACTGTCTCGCTGTGATTCATACTCCCTTCTATAATCAGAGTAGGTCTGACACGTCTTGGCAGACTCCCTTGATTCATGGCCTGAATCCATGACAGTGACTAGGATGACCTTCCATATGTCTGCTCTTGTTTGAAGTTCTACAGTCCAAATAACCATCATCTTCCATGATTTTATAGATAGGGTAGATTCTTGGCCTAGAACTGAGTCTAAACTTCAAGGCTGAAAGTGCCTGGAGACCTTTACTGACCTCTTGCCATCATTAACCATCAGGGCAGATTTCTTTTGTGCTTTGTTCTTTGGCTTTTAATTACATTTAATCTCTATGTGTGTGTGTGTGCATGCGTGTGTGTGCATGCGTGTGTGTGTGTGTGTGTGTGCATGCGTGCGTGTGTGCATGCGTGCGTGTGCGTGTGTGTGTGTGTGCATGCGTGCGTGTGTGCATGCGTGCGTGTGTGTGTGCGCATGCGCGTGTGTGCATGCGTGCGTGTGCGTGTGTGTGTGTGTGCATGCGCGTGTGTGCACGTGTGCGTGTGCATGCGTGTGTGTGCGTGTGTGTGTGTGTGCACATGCATGCATACATGTGCGCCCATGTTTGGGAAGGTCAGAAGAGCTCTCTTGAAGCTGAAGTTACTGGTGCTGGTGAGTGCCTGATGTGGGTGCTGGGACCCAAATGCTGATTGTCGTAATTGAGCAGCAACTTCTCTTAATTGCTGAGCCGTTTTTTTTTTCCAGCCAGTTCTTTGGCCTTTTGTTGTTTGTTTATTTGGTTGGTTGGTTGGTTAGTTGGTTGGTTTGGTTTGGTTGGAGTTTACCTTTACTCTAAGCAATCCTCTTATCTTACCTCTACCTCCCAAATGTAGGCACGACATGCATGTGGCTCTGGACAAGTTGTGGGGGTTTTTTGTTTGTTTGGTTTTTGTTTGTTTGTTTTTTTTTCCTATGCAAAAAGCAAGAGGAATTTATTGTTCTAGTGCACTGGGGTCATCCCAGACCCGAAGGAGAAGCGGCGATCCCCAGCACCCATACCTCGAGTTTTTATATGGTTTTCAGAGGCAGAATAGAGCATCAGCAACTAGGCACGATATGATTGGCAGAACAGTGCACCCTTTAAACTGATTGGTCTTTAGGGAATGAGGTGACAAGGACTTCCTTTGTCTGAAGGAGGGCAGCAGTAGGTCCTGAGGAATGTGTCCCTATGGTCTGAGAAATGTTAATTAGCCTCTTCCTTCCCCAGGGGCAAGTGTTTCATGACCTTCCCAAATTTCCTAAGCTGACCTTTTCACAGCTACATAACGGATACCTGAAGGTTGCTGTACACCCTTTCCTCGTGGGACCTTGCCTCTTGGTACCAGGAACTGCTGTGAGCTTGCAATTACAGTCAAATTGTGGGCTTTTATTGTTGTTGTTTGGTGTTGAGAAACAGGCTTTCTCTGTGT
>NC_034599.1:35857655-35862887 GCF_900095145.1 Mus pahari
TTTTTTAAGATTTATTTATTTATTATATGTAAGAACACTGTAGCTGTCTTCAGACACTCCAGAAGAGGGCATCAGATCTTGTTACGGATAGTTGTGAGCCACCATGTGGTTGCTGGGATTTGAACTCCGGACCTTCAGAAGAGCAGTCGGGTGCTCTTACCCACTGAGCCACCTCACCAGCCCCAGCCCTCTATTTTCTAAGGTTTCCGTTTGTTGCATGGGCCCTTGGGAATTAAGTGCATGCAGTTTTAACACAAAACACCACATGCAGCAAAGTGCTGATCAAGTCCAGGAGAGTCTATAATTCTTTTGTCAGTTATGAGCTTTGTTAGGAGAAACCAAGGTTGGGTATTTATTAATGCTCCCTGAGTGAATTCTGCCCCCTTGTGGATTAAAACATCAACAGAGCAGAAAGGAGCACTGTAGCCCTATAGATAAGCTCCTTTCTATTCTTTCCAAGAACCAGGGGAAAGTGAAGAACACAAGGAAACAAAACTAGACCCTCAGTGTAAACCGTAAGAGCTCAGTATGGTGATGAAACACACCAGCATGCAAGAGTACGTGGTTTTTGTATTTTATACTCTGCATGGCATAAATTCGCCGAGTATATATTCTTCATAATGGAATGCTTTGAACATTCAGTTTAACGTTGACGTAGAAGGCTCCCCTTTGCAGCCTCTGACTAACCCTGGGTGAATGAGAATTTTACTGAATTCCACAGCCCGTTCTGCTGTCAGACAGTCCTGCTAACAAGTCTATCAACGTATTACCTGCAGACTCTGGATGTAGCTCAGTGGCAGAGTGCTTGCTTAGCTTGTGCCAGGCCCTGGGTTCATTTCCCTGGCACTGCAAAGCTAAAGCCCCGCAACAATGACATATGAGCCCCAGATATTGTTAATGTCTCTTAAAAGGGAATCACATGATTCCGTTATCTGTGATACTGGAAGATTTTGGAGACCTCCCAATCTATCATTTTACAGTTAAATCACTCAGGCCATATGGTTATAATCCTGCCCCAAGGAACAACCCCCAACAGGCTAATGAAATGACTGTTTTGTTTTTTTTTTTATCTAAAGAAGCCCTTTTTCCCATATGAAGAATTCATAAATATAAACAGCACATCAAGCGTTTATTTTAAAAGATCATGTTGGGGCCAAAGAGATGGCTCAGTGGATAAAGTGCTTGCCACTCAAATGTGAGGATCTGAGTTCAGTCCCTAGCACTCATGAAAACCACAAACCAAAAAAGCTGGGTATAGTGGTACACGCATTCTTGTAATTCCAGTGCTGGAGAGGTGGAAATGGGTAGGTTCCTCTGGGTTATTAAACTGCCAGTCTAGCCTACTGGGTGAATTCCAGGCCAGTGAAAGACTCTGGGGGAATAAAGGAAAATGGTTGATTTCCCACTTTCACATCCACTCAAACCCATGCACACCACAGGTACACATACTCCCCTCCCTTTGCACACATAGACATAGAAAATTATGTTGAGTATGGTAAAAAAAAAAACAAACAAAAAAATGGTACCCATAGGTCCAGAGGAGGTACCGGTGAAATGTAGCATCAGATAATGTGCAATTGAACTTCCAAGGTCCATTTAGCTGCTTCGCTCGTGGGCATCCATGAACCCTGACGCTGCAATAAGTTTGGAGGCTAAGAACTCACAGGAGTCTCATTTAACTCTGGTCATGGGCCGGCAGCACCGTAAAGGGAGGCTGTTCACTCAGCTGAGGTTGCAGGCGCTTCACCCAAGTCACTCCTCTCTCTCTGATCTGGAGCCAGGATGTAAGGTGAGCTACAGATAGGTCAGCAAGTCACTCACTGATTGACACAAAAAACCACGAGGAGCCCTTCCGACACATCCGGTGCCGCACTCTGCCTCCCACACAGGAAGTCCTGTTCATTGTCATTTTGTAAATGTTTTCCCCTCTGGGCTCGGGGATTATGCATGCTGTCCAAGGGACCTACGACTGAGGTCTACCCTCAGTCATCTTTTCACTCTTTATTTTGACATGGAAGTTCACTGAATTGCCCAGTACTTGCTGGTCTTGTGGTCACCCTGTAGTCCAAGCAAACCTTGACCATGTGAGCTTCCTACTTCAGCTCCCCTAGTTGCTGGGATTACAGGCCTGGGCCTCCAAGCCTGGCTCTTTTGCCATCTTTTAAATGTTGGGAAGACTGATGTCAGACTGCCCTGTAGTATTCTGTCCTGCTGACGATCACATATAATTGTGCTAACTGTACTTTAGACATGACTCTCCAACTTCATCACTTCCTGGTTACAGTCCTCCAACAGCAAATTTCTATTGTTTATTCATCAAAGCCTCATCCAGTTTTTAATGCCTAGCACTGCACATAGCTATGCTTAATGTGACAGCTTGGCTCCTAAAAGATGCAGTGGGCTATCACTCCTGTGTCTGCAACATCATACCACCATGAGTGCAGCCCTGCGCTTAATTCACAGTCATATCAACCAGTCGTCCATTAAACTCTTATTTGATTCCAGGTTCCAACCCTGTACTTGTGTCTGGTTGTTAACTCCCAACGTATCTCTATTAAAATTCTCCTTCTGTTTGGCTCAGAAACCCAGCTGGCAAGACAATTATGTATCTATCTCCAGAGTGCCCAATCAGATTAACTTGTCTACCTAGCTTGGTGCATATATAGTTAATAGAAATGATCTGTTTCCTATAAACCACAGGGCTTCAATTTTTGCTAAACAGAACGGATAGCATCAGTTCACTCTGTAGTCACTCTGTAGCCTCACTTGGGACGAGGCTTTGGAAGGAGCTGAGTTAACTGTTAAATTAATTGAAGGTATCATTAACCATCAGCTTTCTGAGGGCCATAGGGAACATGAGTCCCACATCTTTGTATTCCCAGTGCCATCTGCATTTGTTTCCATCTGCATCCTGTTTCCATTGGTTGGGGATTCAACTGTGGCAGGGGACTTGCCTTGTCTAATATTCATGTCCTAACTTGTCTACCAGGGTGGGGCTTGTCTTGTCTAACATTCATATTTTAACTTGTCTACCAGGATTGGACTCGTCTAACATTCATGTAATTAACTTACCAACCAGGATGTCAGTTACCCACATACATGTCTCTTCCTGCCAAGTAGGATGTCAGTTCCCAGGGAAGTCTTGAGAACTTAAACTTTACTCAACCACTACTTAAAATGAAAGTCTTACTCCAAATAGTTTCTTATATTAGTGCAGGTGTCTCTCTCGTGTTGGGGTCCACCCCAGGGGCCGCTCATACCATAAAAGCTCATACACAGGTGCAGGAAGTGCTGCTGGGTGGTTGGTTCGGGTCCAAGCTTATTATGGGTAACTATACAAAAACAGTTCTACTGACTTCTATCATGATCGGTTTCCAGGAGCTCAGAACGTAACAGAATATATACTCAATCTTGGCATTAGAGGGTTTCTTAGTAACAACAGAAACATATGTGAAAGTTCCCTTATAAAGGCAAGCTAGCCAGGTAACAGTTACCTACGCCTGAACATTTTATCTAGGCCATAACATTCCACCTAAGACCTAATATTTTACCTAGGTCCTAACACTTAGGATGTAGTTTCGTGGGTAAGTATTTGCCCAACATGTACAAGGCTTTGAGCCTCAGTCCTACAGTAACAAATCTCAAAGGAAAAACCTATCCCCATTATTGTTTCAGTCAATCCTGGGCTCTCCTTACTCATATTCTATTCCCCTCTCCCTCCCTTCCTTTTCCTCCTCTTTTTGTTCCCCTCACCATCTTCCTGTCACCTTCTCCTTAACCCCAACCCCTCCCTTCTTTTCTTCTTCCTATTGTTTACTTAAAACCCAGCCCATCGACTAGGGTGTGGAGCTAAATCCCTGCGACCCATCTCCTGACCAAAGCCAAGTCCTTGTGGCCACCCCACTATTTCAGAGACTCCTGGAACAAATGTCCTCTCAGGGGGACACCATCCCAGTTTCCAAATGTTTGAAATTCCACTGGCCTCATTCCTTTAGCTTTTGGCTTTGTCTAAATACCAAATATGTTTGCATTAAAGAAGTCGCTGAAATAGGTCTGGTCTGGTGGTTAGCAACTCATAGCCTATGCAGTTTTTTCTCTCTTCTGAAGATCTTCATAAGGAGATCCTGGAATGAGCTGGGTGTAAGGCTTGGAAGGAAGCATATGCTGGGTAGAAAAGGAGCTTCACTAGCTGTCTGTGAAGCTGGCAAGAAAGGCCAGGTTCTCCCCCAGCTCCAGGTGCTCCCCCAGCTCCAGGTGCTCCCCCAGCTCCAGGTGCTCCCCCAGCTCCAGGTGCTCCCCAGCTCCAGGTGCGCCCCCAGCTCCAGATGCTCCCTCAGATCCAGGTGCTCCCCCAGCTCCAGGTGCTCCCTCAGCTCCAGGTGCTCCCCCAGCTCCAGATGCTCCCTCAGCTCCAGGTGCTCCCCCAGCTCCAGATGCTCCCCCAGTTCCAGGTACTCCCCCAGCTCCAGATCCTCCCCCAGCCCCAGATGCTCCTTCCACCTGGTGTGTTCTCCCTTCCCTCCAATCTGCAACCACAGCATGCCTGACTCCCCAGAACTGTCTCTTTCAAACACCTCACAATCTTGGTTTGCCTCCTTGATGCCTGTTCTGTTTCTCTTTGTCTTTTACAACGCAGTGTGACAGTCGTCAATAATAACCGTTGTTTGTTGAGTGGGTGCCTTGTTAGATCTTTTACCCAGGCCATGTACAATCCTTCCAACAACCTTTCTTCACTTTACAAAGAAGAAAAGGTGTGTTGGGGGTTGAGAGTGTGTGTGTGTGGGGGGGTGCATGTCTTTAATCCCAGCATTCAGGAGGCAGAGGCAGGCGGATCTCTCTGAGTTGGAGATCCTTGGTCTTCAGAGCAAATTCCAGGACAGGCAGAACTTCATAGAGCAACCCTGTCTACAAATAAACAAACAAAAACCCAAAACAAGCAGAGAAGAAAAGGCTGAGAGAGGTCAGGAGACTGTCTAAATCCTGGTCCATGGTGCCTCATGAAATGTATACAGTGTTCCAGAAAAGTGTGGATGTCTCAGTCATTGCATACGCATACCCCTCCCACACCCTACAGAACTCTACAAACGGCGTGAATCACTGTGTGTCTTAATTCTTTTTTTTTTTAAGATTTTATTTATTATTATAAGTACACTGTAGCTGCCTTCAGACACACCAGAAGAGGGCATTACATCCCATTACAGATGGTTGTGAGCCACCATGTGGTTGCTGGGA
>NC_034599.1:35863322-35865628 GCF_900095145.1 Mus pahari
TCCTGGAACTCACTTTGTAGACCAGGCTGGCCTTGAACTCAGAAATCCGCCTGCCTCTGCCTCCCGAGTGCTGGGATTAAAGGCGTGTGCCACCACGCCTGGCTCCCACGTCTTAATTCTTGATCTATATGATGAAAAGGGGTTTTTTCCTTTGTTTTTGTTCATTCTCTATGGTTTGTTTTTAGACAGGATAAGTCAGTGTAGCCCAGGCTAATTTTGAAGTCACAGTACTCACAGCTTTTCCCCTGCTTCAGGCTTGCAAATACCGGAATGACTGCTTTCTAATGTGTTACTTTCTAATGTATATCCGATGCAGCCATTCTCCTGAGGCTTACTGGAGCATTCTGGGTAAAGCAAAATAATATGGGGAAACTCCTCCCACTCAGGTTTAGTGAAAGCTAAATGTCCTAGAACCATTGAAAAATGTTCTCACTCAATGAAGGAAAGGGAGGCTACATCAGTGTCGCCACTAGAGGGCGCCGTACTGTATAATCCGCAATGTGCAAGACCAGACTGGCGATCCCTGCCAAGGGATGCTCTAATTTTGTAAACTCTGATCTACACAGGCTGGTAAATTACTTGGATGATAACTCCTACACCAAGCGCTGCGGCCTTACCTGGAGCCTGCTTTGACTATACATTCAGGGGTCATTTCCGAAGTTCATTACTCTGAGCTTGGGAACATGTAGGGAGCCTGAACTCATGGGGTAACCCTTCAGGAAGAGCAAACATGGCTGACTAGGGACAAGTTGTCCGCCGTGGGCATTCAATGAGCTTTGGGGAAGTAGGAAAGTCCTCTTTAGTTACAAGAGAGGTTAGAGGTTGTTCTTTGGTCACCGCCCAGCCCACTATCCCTTATGAGAAGGGCGGGGGATATATGTTTTTTGTTAAAACTTCCTCTTGCCTGGTCTTTTTGAAAAAAAAGTCTGGAATGATCAAAGGAGTCTAATGAGACCCAAGGTTTTAGAGAGCAAAATCTTAAGCTAACCTTAAGCAGCAAGTACGCTAAGAATTAGTCCCACCTCACCATGGAGGAGCACGGAGGGAGCGGTTTCCAGAGCAACTGACCCCAGGCTGGGGAGGGGGCTGTTGATAACGCTAAGGCTGAGAGGTTCCCACTAGCACCTTGTTAAGTGTCTGAGTTGCCCGTAAAATCCCCACTAGGGAAAGCCCAAGGCTTTCAGGAAGGCACTTTGCATATACAGGAGACGCCTCTTTCCAAATCCCCCTTCCAACACCGCTTCCTATAGATCAATACTACAGCAAACATTTCAAAAAATTCTTCCCTTCGCTGAACCCCTGCGACTCACTAGCTTGGCCAGGCTGCGATCTCCTCCTAAGTTATATGGACTATAAGGGTTTCTTTCCCCTAAGGCTGATCCCTGTAGCCCAGGGAATCCTATGCTAGCAGCCAGAGGGTGGTTGGACCTGCCCATTCCCTCTCACCCACCAGATGGCAGGCACATGCCAAGCAGTTCCCACAAACACTACCGAGGACCCTGCCAACTCAGACTGTAGATTCAACATATGGTAAAAATTATTTAAGATGACAAAAAAAAAAAAAAAAAATCTGCAGAGATCCTGGTAGCATCTTGGAGTCGGGGGAGGGGGGCGAGGAATGAGGTTCAAGAAACAAGGCAGATCCGTAGGCTCTGGTTGACACTCCCTGCCTCGCTGAAGTCGTTTGTATTCACGAAGGCACCCTCCTGGCGCTGCTGTATTTAATTCTGGATGTGTTATAAATAGAAGCTAGAGCGCAGAGCACACCGCCCACCCCCGTGTTCCGGCCCTCTGGGGACATCGGCCAAATCTGGGCCTTTGTTTCCCTCTAGTGGCCTCCCTCAGCAAGTCTCACAGCTGAGCCTTTGCATTTGTTTATTCTGGATATCTGCATATAGGGAGGGACTCCTGGATACACGCGGGTGGTGTACGTACGGTTCTTTGCAAGAGACTAGGACAAGTCTGCGGATTTCAGCGAATGAAAGCTAGCGCATCCTCCGCCAAGCCCAAAGCAGTACAGTACAGACAGTTTCTCCGCTTTCCTGGGGGCTGCCGTGTGGGCTGAAGGAGACCGGGCAACGTTATAGAGCACTTCCGCTCTAAATGACTTATCCGGACCTCATCTAACTCACCATGTTTCTCCCCTGTGCCTAGGTTCACTCAACAGTAAAATAGGTCTAAATGCTGACTGTATTCAGACTCACAAAGCAAAAACCAAGATCAAAAAGGCGGGCGTGGTGGCGCACGCCTTTAATCCCAGCACTCAGGAGGCAGAGGCAGGCGGATTTCTGAGTTCGAGGCCAGCC
>NC_034599.1:35865792-35867045 GCF_900095145.1 Mus pahari
AAAAAAAAAAAAAAAAAAAAAAAAAAAAAAAAAAAACCAAAATCAAAACTATGTTAGTTTACAAGAAATCTCACATGCACCACATAAGCTCGGCACACACACATTTGTTCAAATACGAGTGTAACACGTGGTTTGCATCTCACAGCCTTGCACTTTGCACCACATTTGTTCCAAAAGAATTTGATATCTGGGGTACACATGATAAAAAGTGGTAAGAGAGCTGGCTTGGAAGTACAGCCAGTGCTCTTAACTGCTGAACCAACTCTCTGTCCCCATCTTTTTAACGTTTTTTGTTTTGTTTTCTTTTGTTTTGTTTTAGCCCAGGTGGCCCCAAACTTTTGATTCTCCTGCCTTAGACTCTAAGTGATGGGATTACAGGCTAGACTCGACCTTTCTTTTCTCAAAGATAGGGTCTGACTGTCATGCTCAAGTTCAAGTGACCATCTAGCCTCGGCCTCCCGAGTAACTGGGATTACAGATATGGACCAGCATGACCAGCGAGGCATTCAGCAATAACAGCACTCGCCTTTCTTTTAAAACCGCAAAGTGCTACCCTATCCTAGGCAGATGATTTCCATACAGCATTTCTAATATTTACCAAGTCCTTGGAAGACAGTCCTAAACCCTGTAATTAGATGCCCGTGCACTTCTCTAGATTTACATAATTCTTCTAGCATGAATAATTTCCCTTTATAGTACAATGGTGTTTGTCATGTTTTCATTCTCCGAAATGCACGCCGCTAGAAAGCAGAAATTCATTCTGGGGTTAGAGCAGCTCATTTGAAAATAAGAAGGTTCACGTGGAAGGATCTCCTGGGCTTCAGTGACTTCAGGAACTCGAGCTGTCTGTGTTGCTGCAAAGTTTCTGCGAGTGCCATCCTTCCAGAAGCCTCTGCTAGAAGAAGACATGGTTATGACTGGGCAGTGGTGCCACATGCCTTTAATCCCAGCACTCCGGAGGCTGAGGCAGGCAGATCTCTGAGTTTAAGGCCAGCCTGGTCTATAGAGTGAGATGCAGGACAGCCAGGGTCACAGAGAGAGACAGAGACAGAGACAGACAGAGAGACAGAGAGAGAAGCCTCAAGAAATAAACAGAAAATGAAAAACAAAAAGGAACTGTTGACTTATATCATTTGTTTTATGTTGTTATTGAGGTGTTAAGAACTGAGCCTAGATCTTCTCACAAGCTAAACACCCTCCCCACTGAGCTAGATCCGCAGGCTTCTCGCCTTTTAAAAAAAAAAAAAAAAAAA
>NC_034599.1:35867115-35875648 GCF_900095145.1 Mus pahari
TGTCTTCAGACACACCAGAAGAGGGCATCAGACCCCATTACAGATGGTTGTGAGCCACCATGTGGTTGCTGGGAATTGAACTCAGGACCTCTGGTAGAGCAGTCAGTGCTCTTAACCACTGAGCCATCTCTCCAGCCCCCCCCCCTTTTTTTTTACTTCCATATTTGGTATTTTTGAGACAGGATCTCACTGTGTGACCCTGGTTGTCTGGGAACTTACTTTATAGACCAGGGTGGTCTCAAACTCACAGAGAAGGGCCTGCTTCTGCCTCCTGAGTACTGGATTATACATCACCATGGCCTACCTGGATCCATTCATCTACCCGCTTCAGCCATCTAATGGCTAGGCTGTAAGGCTATACCACCAGGCCCAGCAATTACCTCATAACTTATTTTAAAAAGCAAATAACAACAGCAATACTAATAAGGGGAACTGACCAAGGTTGCTAGTGAGACAGGGAAATTGGAAAAAGCCAGCCTGGACCAGACCCTGGTCAGCTCAGTTACACCGTGAAACAATGTTGCAAAACAAACAAACAAACAAAATACCAAAAAGATTAACCAGGAAGGAACCCAGGCAGCAGCAGGGTGAAATCTCTGGAGGCTGAAGAATCTGGCTCTGCAATTGTAAGGAGCCAGCGGCAGGCAGAGTGCTTGCAAGCCTAGAATCCTGAAGCCTTGACTTGCCCCCTCCTTGCCCACAGGCGCGCCCATGGCTTAGTTGTTGGGATGTCTGCCCCGTGCATGCTGCCATCCAGCATCTGCATCGCTCATTGGAGGGTTTTTTTCTTTCTCTCTCTCTCTTTCCAGTATCCTATTATGTTGGAACGCTGGGAACTCACACTGAGATCAAGAGAGTGGCAGAGGAGAAGGTTACCTTGCCCTGTCACCATCAACTGGGGCTTCCCGAGAAAGACACCCTGGACATCGAATGGCTGCTCACCGATAATGAAGGGAACCAGAAAGTGGTAAGCCCCTTCCTAGCTACAGTTGCTCTCCTTTCTGCCCTCGACTCACCTTCTTTAGCCCTCACATCATTCTCCCTGGGTCTGGAAGAGTTTGTTTTCTCATCTAACAGCAACCTGAAGGAATCCACGTACAAAACTAGAGAAAAGGGACCCAGGTGGCACACGCTTATAATCTTACCACTCAGGAGGCACGGGCAAGAAGAACTCTAGTTTGAAGCTAACCTGGGCTACATAGTAAAACCCTGTCTCCAAAAAGAGGGCAAAATAGAGGAGTATCTGTGTTGGGAGGGTAAGAGGATCTAATCCAAAGGCACTGGGAAAGGAAGTCTGTGCTGCTAACATCTTCACCTAAGACAGGGCTAAGCTTGATGCCCTGGTCTGGTGAGCAGAACTAAAAGCCCAGAATTCTCTTCCTCATGCTTCTCTGAAACTGTCATCACCTGAGCAGGCCTTGGCTTTGCGAAGTCATAACTTGCAGGTTCTGAAAATGACACATGATATGTGACACAGAGGAGCACATATGGGACACGAACGGCAGCAACGCTTCCGGATGTGACCGACTCCTCCACAAGATGCTGGCTCTGAAGTTGGAAAATTAAGAAGCAGTCTTGGGACTTCCACACTCAATGTGGGAAGGGCTGTGGTGGGCGTGGGGTCCTGTGCTTCTGGCAGTATGGGCAGAAGTTGTAGGGCTCGGACTCCCGGGGCACCCCTCGCTGCCTGCTCGGACTCCCGGGGCACCCCTCGCTTCCTGCCCTTAGACACCAGGGCTAAGTAATCTACTTACCATCCTTTTCTGCCTTGGATGCCTGCAGCCAGGCTCTTCCTCATTCAGATACTTACCACTTAGCTCTTCTCACTTACACAGTGACTTACTATTGCTCTTATTCACAGACTTACCTTTTTCTTAAGAATCTCTGATTGAGGAAGATTGGAATAATGAGTGGATAGGAAACCTAATTCTTTAGCAACACCAGTCAGTCACAGACAGTACTTGGGGGTGTGCTGCTGAGTTTTAAAATCCAGAATGTGTTCTATTCTCACCAGCCTTGCTGATGCATTTATGGAGCGTCTATGCTCTTGTCTTGGTCTACCCTAGTGACTAAGCAGCCATACCCATTGTGAGAGGTCCTGGCTTTTCTCACCTGCTGTCTGAGACGTGTGGCATGTCCCTTCATAAGCTCTGTTCTTGCTGAGTCTAAAGCTGACTTCACTCTTTTGAACCCATCTTTGTCCTTAGAACTTACTCTGGAAAGGCAGTGGAGGCGCACGCCTTTAATCCCAGCACTCGGGAGGCAGAGGCAGGCAGATTTCTGAGTTGGAGGCCAGCCTGGTCTACAGAGTGAGTTCCAGCACAGCCAGGGCTACGCAGAGAAACCCTGTCTCAAAAAAAAACCCAAGAAAATAAAAAAAAGAACTTACTTTGTAAATGAGGAATTATGTCCTACACCCCACTGGGCAATTTTTTTCATAAGCAGCAGTGCCCTTCAACTTTGGATATGGTTACATTTCCATAAACAAACAGGAAAGATCACAAACTCAGCATAAGTTTAATATACCCATCTACTGAATACCAAAGCGGGACCTGTCCGACCTTAAAAATGTTCATACTGTTTGTTTTAGCCTAGGGTTGGGCAAAATGGTCTAGCATAATGCCTGCTTTTGATTAATAACAGAGTGCCGCGTATCTTATGTGAAATAAGATTTTGCGATTTTAATTTTTAAATCTCCAGCTCAGAGTCTTTTTATCTTGCCTCCTTTTATGGTGCTTTGCTTTTTCCTCTCTCTCTCTGATTTGAAGAGAGAAGAGAAGGTTGTCCTTCCCTCAAACTGTCCCCATTATTAATTTCATAAGATGGTTTGTACTGGGAGAATCTAAGGTTTCCACTAAAAATACCTCTCAGGATCACGCTGGATTCTTTAACCTGCCTACACGGCTGCCGGTGTCACCTTGTTGTGTGATTCTGCTTGTCATCTTGTTCTCTCCTAGCACGTCCTCCAAAGGCGACCTGTTCTCTACAGAGCAAGGTCACCTTAACCTGAATGAATGTGTTTATTCGGAGAAGGTCCCGGTCAGTCATAGACAGGATATTCTCAGCCCTGAATAGAGTAAGTAGATCTGTGTTCCTGGAAGAAAAGCCAACAAACAAGCCTGAGAAAGACTCTCTCCAGAGACCCCCAGGTTCTTCATGATCTGGGGCTGCCTTTTCTGTCCTGGTGGAATCTGTTTTGAGTGAGAGTCTTGTCTAGTCAGTTCACTTCAGTATCTGCCCATCTTCAACACCAAATCACTGTGGTCGCTGTTCAACACCAATCCTCTCCACTCGATAGAGGCAGAAGCTCTCTTACCGCTGATGTTTCTTCATAATTCAAGACCCCGCTCTATTCTTTGAATCAGAGTTGAGCCAACCTCTCTCTCTGACTCAAGGCCTGGCAGCCGTAGTGCCTACTGATGTCATTAGTTACCTGGTGGAATAGATGTTCCCACCTTATTTAACGAATCTCTGGAATACTCTCTCTCTCCTGTTTATCCCTATTCACTCAGAGCACCCACAACCTCACATCTAACTTCTGCCCAGAAGTTTTCATTTAAAAGAAAAGGGGGAGAAAAGATCTTTTGAGTTATACAGCTGAACGACTCCAGGAATGAAGAAGTTAATATAGGCTTAAAAACACCATTTCAGTGGCTTTGAGGTCACAGTTTCCAAATTTACCTTTGGTGATGGGTGGGCATCATTTATTCAGTCATTCAGACCCCACAGATTTATTTAGCATTATGCCATCCTAGGTGCCAAGATATATCTGTGAGGGGGCCAACATATCACTGCCTCCTTGGAGCACCCCATTGAAAGGCATCCAATAATTTGAAAGGAAAAGATTGCAGGAAGTAGTGCACTTGATGAACTGCTTACCCAGAATGCACAAAGCCCTGGGTTCAACCCACAGCATCAAATCAACTGAACATGGCAGTGCACACATGCAATCCCAGCACTTGGATGGAGTTGGGAGGATCAAAGTTCAAGGTCATCCTCAGCTACATAGAGAGAAAAAGCTGTACGGTCTTTGTGACGTGAGACCCTGTCTCAGTGAACAAAGAGTTAGTCTTCCCAGAAACCAGCACAGGGTGTTTGTTTGTTTTCTCTGTTAAAGGTGAGAATTTTCACCTTTGACTGAAGGAAGACTTTTTATGTCTTCTCAGCACTTCCAGATTGTCACCATTTCTCCTGTTGAATCTGCCAGTCAGGTTCCAGAACACAAGTGCTACACTGTCTGGACAGCCATGTAAGAGCAGCCTGGTGCTAAGTGACTGCGTGGGTCACCTACAGCATGGACAGGCTGGATGAAGGCTCAGGCAGGATGGACTAGAACTGTGAAGGCTTCCCCACACTACCCAGCACGGTGCATATTTAACCCTATGTATTGTTTCTTTCTGGAATTTTCATTCCGTGCTTTGGGGAAATGATTGGCTGCAGCGAAACCCTAGAAAGTGGGATCAGAGAGAAAAGGACTGCTATAGAAAGCTGGAACCATCCACCAAGACTTCACAGAGGAGGGTCAAGGCTGGCCCTGGACTTGAGACTCTCTTTCCTCAGCCTCTCAAGTGCTAGAATAACAGGCGTAGATCATAACGGCTAGCTTTGATCTAATCTTTTCTTTTCTTTTTCTTTCTTTTTTTTTTAACTTTTATTTACTTATTTTATATTAGTACATTGTAGCTGTCTTCAGACACACCAGAAGAGGGCATGGGATCCCTCACAACAGATGGTTGTGAGCCACCTTGTGCTTGCTGGGAATTGAACTCGGGACCTCTAAAAGAGCACTCAGTGCTCTTAACCACTGAGCCATCTCTCCAGCCCCTTGGTTTAAGTTTTGATGGAAGAAAGAAAGCACAACAGTGCAGACAGGGAGGCTAGGGATCCCTAAGCAGCTCAAATGGCAGGGTTTAAGATGTAAGCCTGGGGGCTGGAGAGGTGACTCAGCAGTTAAGAGCTCTGGCTGCACTTCCAGAGGTCCTGAATTCAAGCCCCAGCAACCACATGGTGGCTCCCAACCATCTGTAATGAGATCCGATGCCCTCTTCTGGCCTGCAGCTATGCAGGCAGGAGCACATGCAGACAGAATGCCCATACAGGAGTAAATCAAATTTTTAAAACAAGAAACAAAAAACAGGGGGGCTGGTGAGATGGCTCAGCGGTTAAGAACACTGACTGCTCTTCTGAAGGTCCTGAGTTCAAATCCCAGCAATCACATGGTGGCTTACAACCACCCCTAATGAGATCTGACACCCTCTTCTGGTGCATCTGAAGACAGCTACAGTGTACTCATACATGAAATAAATAAAATAAATCTTTAAAAAAAGAAAAAAAGAAACAAAAAACAAAAATAAAGATGCCTGTAGAGGCTTTGGTACCTGACCATGGATGATCTCCCAGCCATACGAGGACGTTTAAAACTGTTCCTGTATTAGTCATAGAGTTTTAGAAAGACTTCAAGTATGCTGGGGACACGTTGCATTTTAAGGCAACCACTCTGACTCAGGTGCATTGACTTAAGAGGGCCTCAGCTAACAAGCATAATCTCATACTATATAATAAAGGCTTACCTCCCCTCCCTCCTCTGCCCACTCGTTCTCCGCTTGACTCAACACTTTAGCAAGTGCACGAATATGCACACACACACACACACACACACACACACACACACACACAGAGAAAATTCTACAAGTATTTTTTTTTTTTCAAATCTCACTGTATATCCCAAATTGGCCGTAAATTCCCATCCTTACCACCTGGAAAACCTCCTGGATGCTGAGGTTGCGGGCGTTTGCCACCTCATCCAGTTTACAATAAGTTTAAACCACGGGCTTGGGAATCTCAACCTAGAGATAGGAAGTAAATAGTAGGTAAAGCTGCCAGGACTTTATAACTTCCGGGGGGTGGGGGGAGCGAGTCTGAGGGTGACTGAAAAGAAGGAACAGGAAAGGCTGAAATAGACGTGCTGCGTGAAGTGGGCTAACCAGTGACGCAAATCACAAGTTTAGCTCTGCATTTCAAGTTGAGAAGTGTTTTTATCTCTTTTGTCTAGGATGCTCGGAGTAGGCAGGGAACATCTGGGGGTGGCTAGGCAGTCCTGGGAACACGTGTATTTATTTCAGTCTTGGTAGAGTAGAATGACCAAAGAATTCAATCACTTTTCTTCTTTCATCCTAAGGCTGACTAAATTTCGAAAAAGGAAACTGGCCATCCCCTCCCAAAGTCGCCCAGCAACATACAACAGAATTTTTCTCTACGTTCTCAGATTAAGAAATTAGAACAGAAAGCATCCAGTTCCCATGGTAACCTCTTACATGTCACCCTGTCCTTTCCCGTTTGGCTTTAAGAAAGAAAACTCTTGATGGAAAACAAGCAGAAACCAGGCTGCTGGGTGGGCTCAGAGGGTAAAGGTGCTTGCAGCCAAGCCCGGCACCAGGAGTTCAATCCATGGGACCCACCCGGTGGAGGAGAACTGAATCCCACAAGTTATCCTCCGACCTCCACACACTTGCCATGGCATGTGCACACATGCCAAGAAGTAAACAGAAGGGAAAGAGACACGCAATTGTACAGTTGCTTCCCAGGCCACTGCACTGCAGAGGAGTTGCCAGACAGCTGAGCTGCTCCGTATATGGCATAACAAGCTGATTTGTCCTCCAGGAAGTTCATAAAGCACAGCCTCGCAAGAGCTGTAATTCATCTTTGTCCCTTGTGTTTATTGGGTTGATATCCATTGTTCTATCGCACCATGTACAGTCTACTCTCGTCACTAACCTTTTCTATCCTTAAAACGGAAGTCATCCGGCCCAGCCCAGCTTGACTGCCTGAGTTCGAACCCAGGGACCAACTTGGTAGACAGAACTGCTCCTACAAATAGTTCTCTGACCTCTGTACATGCACTGTATGTGGTTTGTATGCCTACACTTCATGTGTGTGTGAATACCTATGCACAGGCACACAGACACAACAAATAAAAATTTCCAGGCGTGGTAGAGCATGCTTTTTTTTTTTTTTTTTGGTTTTTCGAGACAGGGTTTCTCTGTATAGCCCTGGCTGTCGCGGAACTCACTTTGTAGACCAGGCTGGCCTCGAACTCAGANATCNNCCTGCCTCTGCCTCCCGAGTGCTGGGATTAAAGGCGTATACCACCACGCCCAGCGAGTGCATGTTTTTTAATCCCAGCACACAGGAGGCTTAGGTAGGAGGATTTCTGGGAGTTTGAGACCAGCCTGCCCTACAGTGAATTCCAGGACAGCCAGGGCTACATAGTGATACCCTGTCTTAAAAAGAGATTGGGGCAAGAGGGTTACCATTCTAACTGGGGGGACAGGAAAGGCTACACACATGTGGATGTTTCTTGACCAAAAATAAGAGGAGAGGCACTCTGACAGAGAAGTCTGCATGATCATGGCAGGGACCCCAGAATCAAGCAACATCAGAGCTGGGTGTAGTGGCAGCACCCGGTTTCCCAGCACACATGAGGCTGAGGCAGGAGGATCATGAGTAGGAGGCTAACAGTATCACTCACATTTCTTAGCCTCAGCAACAAAAGTCACTGATGCTCACAGAGAAACAAATCGATGTTGTGCCCAGGAAACATACACTGCTCTTAGTCCCAGTTCTCATGTTCACTGGTTGTAACATCTTCCTGCTCTTGTTTGTTGGTTTGTGTTTTTATTTTGAGACAGGTTTTTTCCATAGCCTGGAACTTGCTCCAGCCTGGGTCGGCCCAGAACAAGATCCTTTTGTCTTGGCATCCTGTTTGTTACCACACCTGGTTTCTCACCATGTTCAGTCTTTTAATGAATGAAATAAAAATTCCTGGCAGCCTGCTCACCTTTCATGCACTGCGTCATAGTTTTACCCTTTCTCCAAAAGCTATCCATTAATGTTTCACAACACCCAACCCTTTGTGTTGTTACAGTTTCCAGCATGGACCCAAGAACACAGCATGTGGGTCAGTCTTGTTTTGTCCTAAGACAAGGTACTGTTGTCCAGGTTGGTGTCAAACTCACGACACCTGAAACTCATGTACCTCAGCTCCCAAGTGCTGGGACTATGGACTATGGCTCAGAGTATGAGTTTAGTAAAGGCATACTGAATGCAGAGTTGGTAAATAGCCAGCCAAAGATGGCAACAACTGAACAGAAAATCAAATAGCTGCATGGGGTTCCCTGGACACATCCAACATTATAGAAAGTACATCTATCTGTCTGCCCAGTTCCAGAGTCCTTCACAATTGTTCCTCAAAAGAAAACAGTTAAGAGACAGTAGTTACAGGGCTGGAGAGATGGGTCAATGGTTAAGAGCACTGACTGCTCTTCCCAAGGTCTTGAGTTCAATTCCTAGCATCCACATGGTGGCTCACAACCATCTGTAATGGGATCCGATGCCCTCTTCTGATGTATCTGAAGACAGCTACAGTAGTATACTCATATACATAAAATAAATAGGCCGGGCGTGGTGGCGCACACCTTTAATCCCAGCACTTGGGAGGCAGAGGCAGGCAGATTTCTGAGTTCGAGGCCAGCCT
>NC_034599.1:35876283-35877720 GCF_900095145.1 Mus pahari
TTTTTTTTTTTTTTTTTTGATGTACTTTATGGTTTGCTTGCATCTATGTCTGTGTGAGGGTGTCAGACCTCTGGAACTGTACTTACAGACAGTTGTGAACAGTGAGCTCATCTGGGTCAGAATTGAACCATTGTCCTTTACACAAACAGCCAGTTCTCTTAACTGCTCAGCCATCTCTCTGGCATCCCAAGTAACTTATTCTTTTTTTAAAAAATTAAATATTTTCTTTATTTACATTTTAAATGTTATCCCCTTTCCTGGTTTCCCCTCTGAAAACCCCCTATCCCTTCCCCCCTCCCCCTGCTCACCAACCCACCCACTCCTGCTTCCTGGCCCAGGCATTCCCTTCTACTGGGACATAGAACCTTCACAGGACCAAGGGTCTCTCCTCCCATTGATGACCGACTAGGCCATCTACTACATTTGCAGCTAGAGCCATGAGTCCCACCATGTGTTTTCTTTGGTTGGTGGTTTAGTCCCAGGGAGCTCTGGGAGGTACTGATTAGTTCATATTGTTCCTCCTATGGGGCGGCAAATCCCTTCAGCTCCTTGGGTCCTTTCTCTAGCTCCTTCATTGGGGACCCTGTGCTCAGTCCAATGGATGATTGTGAGCATCCACTTCTGTATTTGTCAGGCACTGGCAGAGCCTCTCGGAAGACAACTATATCAGGCTGCTGTCAGCAAGCTCTTGCCAACTAACTTATTCTTATCCATGGAGAAAGCAAAGGAGGAGGGAGATGGGGAGAAGGAGACAAAAATGACCCTCAAGACTAGGCCTAAATTCTAATCCTTAATTATTCAGTTTGTCTGGGTTTTCAATTTTTTATGTATTTACTTACTTACTTGTTTATTTACTTGTTCACTTACTTCTTTAGTGTGGGTGGGTGTTGGGGGAGGGGTGTTGGCATTATGCCCTGCTACTACATGAGTTCATGAGGTCCTTATATTTGAACTGCAACCTCTTTGCCAACAGAACCATCCATCTCTCTAGCCTCTATTCTCAACTCTTGCAAGAACAAACCATATTGGCACTGACTGGCAAGATAGCTCAACTAGTAAAGGTGATAAGCCCAATGATCTGAATTCCGTTCCTGGGACTGGTGATGTGGAAGGAGAGAACTGATTTCCATAGGCTGTCCTCTGACCTCCGCTGCTAACACACACACACACACACACACACACACACACACACACACACACACACACACACACACAAGATAGATAAAATTTAAAAGGTTTTTTTTCAAAGATTTATTTATTATTATTATATGTAAGTACACTGTAGCTGTCTTCAGACACACCAGAGGAGGGCATCCCATTACAGATGGTTGTGAGCCACCATGTGGTTGCTGGGATTTAAACTCAGGACCTCCGAGCTGCCAGTGCTCTTACCTGCTAAGCCATTTCTCTAGTCCCTAAAAGTTTAAAAAAAAAAAA
>NC_034599.1:35878590-35879881 GCF_900095145.1 Mus pahari
CACACACACACCAAAAAATGCACTCCATGGCTATAGAGATGAATGCTCTGCTACCTGTCTGTGGAATGGGCACAATAACAACGTGTGGGGGGAGGGGACCGCTGAAAAAAATGTGATGAGACAGAGAGTGTGACACAGTGACTGGCAGAGAAAGACAGCAGAGACAGAAAGAGAGCAGTGCCCTTTGAAGAGCCCACATTCCAGTGGTAGAGGAATTCGGAGAAAAGGTTGTGGAAGGGCAGTTCTCCTCCTAATCCTCTAGCCTAAAGCAAGCGCTGGTAACCTCGCCTGCTAACCTTCCAGAAACAACTTGTGTTCAGTGTATGTGCAGCAGTCCACAACCAAGCCACCCAAAATGGATTCGTTTTTTTTTTTTTTTAAAGACTTTATTTATTTAAGTACACCATAGCTGTCTTCAGACACTCCAGAAAGGGAGTCAGATCTTGTTACGGATGGTTATCAGCCACCATGTGGTTGCTGGGATTTGAACTCCGGACCTTTGGAAGAGCAGTCAGGTGCTCTTACCCACTGAGCCATCTCACCAGCCCAATGGATTCGTTTTGAGTATTAGGAAGTAGTTAGGACTTTATGAATAAATCCTACAGAGGCCCTGCATGGTGGTGCATACCTTTTGCCCCACCACTGCCCCAGGCGAGGCAGGTGGGTCTCTGAGTTTGAGACTAGCCTGGTCCACCTGGTGAGTTCCAGGCTGGCCTGGAAGCTGTGATCCTACTTCCTCCTCGGGCTTGCTGGGATAACTGGTGTGTACCACCACACCCGGCCCTCTCCTCATCTCGACAGCAGAAGGAGAAGGCTGAGTCCCACCTTTTGCCTCTGTCTGTCTCCTCAGGTTATTACGTATTCCAGCCGTCATGTCTACAATAACTTGACCGAGGAGCAGAAGGGCCGAGTGGCCTTTGCTTCCAACTTCCTGGCAGGAGACGCTTCCCTGCAGATTGAGCCTCTGAAACCCAGTGACGAAGGCAGATACACCTGCAAGGTGAAGAATTCAGGACGCTATGTCTGGAGCCACGTCATCTTGAAAGTGCTAGGTAAAATAGGACCCCAAAATAAATGCCTGCCTCCTTTTGCTGTTGTGGTTTGGTTTGGTTTGGCTAATTAGTTAGTTTTTTTTTTTTTAAAGATTTATTTATTTATTATATATATATAAGTACGCTGTAGCTGTCTTCAGACACTCCAGAAGAGAGAGTCAGACAGATCTTGTTACGGATGGTTGTGAGCCACCATGTGGTTGCTGGGATTTGAACTCCGGACCTTCGGAAGAGCAGTC
>NC_034599.1:35879931-35895876 GCF_900095145.1 Mus pahari
TGTGTGTGTGTGTGTGTGTGTGTGTGTGTGTGTAGCCCTGGCTGTCCTGGAACTTACTCTGTAGAAATCCAACTTGCCTCTGCCTCCTGAGTGCTGGACTTAAAAGCATGCACCAACATCACCTGGCAATGCCTGCATCTCAAGTGGTATCTATCTATGAAGCAAGAGACAGCCGCAAGTGGTAAAATCACCTATGTAATTCTTTGTAGTGCACACTTAGACATCACCACAAAGAAGCATTTGTAGTCTAGATTTTAGCTCTAGTGAGAGAAGAAAACACAATTATGGCTTTCCTTTTTAACCTTATTTTATGGAGTGTGTGCTCGAGTGTGTTCGCAAAGGTCAGAAGACAACTTTCAGGAGTCGATTCTTTCTTTCCACTATTGGTTCTGGGATGGAACTCAGGGCTCCAGGCTCATACAAGAAGTGCCTTTACCCACCAAGCCATCTCCATGGCCCGTAACTATGATTCTCCCATGGTAGCTCATTATAAAATTCAAATACCCTCTAAGACTCACTGTCCTTTGAATATTTGAACGATTTCTTCCAAACTACTTATCATTTATCCTTGTTTTAATATCAATAAAATTGTACATAACTTTCCTTAAATTTCCCCATAAATAGCAGTGCCTGCCTTTTCTACGTCACTGCAGGTTCCAGCGCTGCTAGCAGCAGCTGGGGACAGAGGATGCTGGTAGGGAGAGGGACAGAGGAGGAGAGGGTGATCACGGCTCCAAGAGGTGAAGCATAGCTGGATGAATTTCAACTCAAAACTGAATAAAATCAGGCATGGCAGAGAGCTGAATAAAGCGCTAAGTGGGATGTATTTCTTCTCCTGGCATTTGGAGACTCTCTGATCAGTCTTAAATCTTTCTCACCAGTGAGACCATCCAAGCCCAAGTGTGAGCTGGAAGGAGAGCCGACTGAAGGAAGTGACCTGACGCTGCAGTGTGAGTCTGCCTCTGGAACTAAGCCCATTGTGTATTATTGGCAGCGAATCCGGGAGAAGGAGGGAGAGGATGAACACCTGCCACCCAAATCCAGAATTGGTAAGTCATCTCATCCTGTCAATCTGCTGGGCCAAAAATATAACGCGGCGTCCACAAATTCCAAAGCTTCCTTGTCAGAAGCGCACTAGATGCCCTGAAGCACGCTGCTGAATCTCGTGCGTGCGTGCGTGCGTGCGTGCGTGCGTACGTGCGTGCGTGCGTACGTGCGTGCGTGCGTGCGTGCGTGGGTGGTTGTCATTGGCTTGTTTTGTTCTGGCTTGGTTTGATATTGAGTTTTTGGGTTTTGAGGCAGGGTCTCATACAGTATCATGTCCCAGTTTGCTTTTCTGTTATTGTGATAGAACAGTATGACCAAAAGCTAGTTAAAGAAGGAAGTGTTTAATGTCATCTTATTCTCCCAGGTCACAGTCCATCTTTGAGAGAAGTCAGACAGGAAGACAAGTCAAGAACCTGGAGGCAGAAACCATTGTCAAACCCTACTTGCCGACTTGCTCTCTCTCTCTAGATTATGCTTACCTAGCTTTCTTATACAGCCCGGACCCTCCCGCCTAGAGTTGGTGCTGCACACAGTGACCTGAGCCCTCCTCCCACATCAATCGTTAATCAAGGCAAACTTTCAGACGTGCCCAGAGGCTTGTCTGAATGCTTCTTGTTCCCTCTTCCCAGATGTGTCAATATGACAAAAACTAACCAGCACCGGTCTATTCTCAACCCTTTTGCTGAAATCAAATGTGAGGTCTTGTATAGCCCAGGCTAGCCTTGAACAACTGATCCTTTAACCTCCTCCTCTAAAGTGCTGGGCTTACACGCACTCACTACCCCCATGCCCAGGGTGAACCTCTCTTGCTGTTATTGTTTTATTTTTAAGACAGGGTGTAATGAAGCCCAGGCTGACATAGAACTTCCTACATAGCCAAGGACGGTCTTGAACTCTGGATTGTTCTGTCTCTGTCTCCCAATTTGCTGGGATTACAGGGACTTAACAACATGACTGGGTTGCTGTTAAACCTCTTGAATTTCATTTTTCATTTGTAAACTCAGACCATAATAACAACAAAACCCATTTCTTTATTTAAATGGCACAGAAATGGGGGAGGGAGCTCTATCTGAACTAACTGGTTTAATATCTAGTATCCACTAAATATTCTCCATCTTTTTTTTTCCTTTTGGTTCTGACTGTGGATTGGACCTAGAACCTTGTACACATATCCCCTCTTCCACAGACTCCCAGGAAGCTGTCCAGAACAGCCTTGAACTCACTTTATAACCCAGTTAGAACTATGACTGGTAATGTTATGTATGCCTCAGCCTCCCAAATAGCTATGGGTCCTTTGTTCCCGATGTTTTGTAGTTCCTGAGGATGGACAACAATTTCAAATATTATCTCCCCATTTCCCATGCTCCAAAACAGAATCTTTTCTGTCAGTTCATCCCATCCAACCATTCGACATCACAGGTCTGTGATGTTCATCAGTAAACAACAGAGATGCTGTTGTGGAGGGGATTTGCCATCTTGATTTCTGCTTCTACAGATTACAACAACCCTGGCCGAGTGCTGCTGCAGAATCTCACCATGGCCTCCTCTGGGCTTTACCAGTGCACAGCAGGCAACGAGGCTGGGAAGGAGAGCTGTGTGGTACGGGTGACTGTACAGTGTGAGTATCTCGGGGTTGTCTTTCTTTTAAGATGGAGATAAAAACCCAGGATCTGGGGCTGGTGAGATGGCTCAGTAGGTAAGAGCACCCGACTGTTCTTCCAAAGGTCCGGAGTTCAAATCCTAGCAACCACATGGTGGCTCACAACCATCGGTAACAAGATCTGACTCCCTCTTCTGGAGTGTCTGAAGATAGCTACAGTGTACTTAAATATAATAAATAAATAAATCTTTAAAAAAAAAAAAAAAAAAAAACCCAGGATCTTTAGAATGATAGCATTCTGCCACTGAGTTAAACCCTCAACTTTCCAATAATGACTTTTTTTGTTGTTTCATTTAAAATTTGTATTGTTACATTGCAGTTTAGTATAAGATGTTTTAGTTGTGAATAAAAGTAAGGTCAAGGCCAAAGTCTTCGTTTCCAGAAGACTATTTAATGATTTTTGTCTGGGTGTATAGTTACCAATGTGAATTACCCAGTCCTCTGGACTAGAACCAAACTATGGAGCTAGGAATTTTGTTCAGTGGAATATCCCCTGCATGGGTAGCTCCCTCAGTAGGATGCCAGCACCACCAGACACACACACACACACACACACACACACACACAAGTGTGCACATACACAGAGAGAGACAGAGACTCTAGAGACAGAAACAGAGACCGGGAGAGTTTAGAGATATACACTGTAATCCTCAAGTTTAGAAGCTGAAAGCCAGATAATAGAAGTTGAAGGTCATCGCCCCCCAAGCCCCCCAAACACAGAAGTTTAGAGCTAATCAAAGCTACATAAAAGCCTGTCTCAAAAAAATATTAAAACAGGACTGGAGAGATGGCTCAGTGGTTAAGAGTACTGGCTGCTCTCCAGAGGTCCTGGGTTCCGTTCCCAGCAACCACATGGTGGCTCACAGCCGTCTGTAATGGGATCCGATGTCTTCTTCTGAGGTGGCTGAAGACAGAGACAGTGGACTCACACATATTAAATAAATAAATCTTTTTAAAAATATATTAAAGCCAGACGTAGTGGCGCACACCTTTAATCCCAGCACTCAGGAGGCAGAGGCAGGCAGATTTCTGAGTTCAAAGCCAGCCTGGTCTACAAAGTGAGTTCCAGGACAGCCAGGGCTATACAGAGAAACCCTGTCTCCAAACCCCCCCCCCCAAAAAAAAAAGGATGGTTGTGAGCCACCATGTGGTTGCTGGGATTTAAACTCTGCACCTTTGGAAGAGCAGTTGGTGCTCTTACCCACTGAGCCAACTCACCAGCCCTGTAATCCTAGCTCTTGGAACAGGAAGATAATGAATTTGATAACTGCTGGAGCTACTTGGTAATATCATTTTTCTTTTAATTTTTTTTTAAAGGAAAGGAAAGAGCCAGGTGTGGTGGTACACACCTCTAATCCCACTAGCATTTAGGAGGCAGAAACACATGGATTTCTGAAGCCAGCCTGGTCTACATAGTGAGTTCTAGGACAGCCAGGGATACATAACAAAACCCTGTTTCAAAACAAACAAACTAAATAAATAAATAAATAAATAAATAAATAAATAAATAAGCAAGCCAAGGGAGAAAAGCAATCAATAGCCTTATCCAGCTCTGAAGCTTATAGACCACAAAAATGACAGTCTGCCAAAGTATCTTCAGGGTTGAAGCAGCTGCCTTCCTGCCTTCCCGTCTCGGGGACTACTAAACACTGTTTTAAGTAAAAGTCATCAGAAACCAAGTTATAAAACAAAACCAACCTGAATATCTGTATCTATTTCTGTGGAACAAATTACCCCAAATTTAGTGCACTTAAAACTTTCTTTTAAAGAATTATTCATTTATGTGTGAGCACACTGTAGCTGTCTTCAGACACACCAGAAGAGGGCATCAGACCCAATTACAGATTTTTGTGAGCCACCATGTGGTTGCTGTTAGCACTCTTAACCACTGAGCCATTTCTCCAGCCCCCACCCCCACCCCCCACTTAAAATGCCTGTAATCCCAGTACTTGGGAGGCAGAGGCAGGCAGATTTCTGAGTTCGAAGCCAGCCTGATCTACAGAGTGAGTTGCAGGACAGCCAGGACTGCACAGAGAAACCCTGTCTCAAAAAAACAAAAACAAAAAACAAAAAAACCTTCTTAGTCTCAGTTTCTGCAAGTGGCCTAGCTGGGAAGTCAGGCTCATTGTCTCCTCAGGAGAGGTTATATGGAGCATCTGTCATCTGTGCTGCACACGTGGCAAGGCCTGGAGGTTGGAGGCTAGCCCTCTAAAATGGCTCCCAGTGGCTGTTGGGTGCAGGCCTTCTTTCTTCACATAGGTTCTCAAAAAATAAAAATAAAAATAAAATTCACAGCTGGCTTCCCTCATGGTGAACATTGAGAAAGCATGACCTGAGAGTTCAAGCCCCACCCCACCCCCAGCTCCTTGATGAGATATGGCCTGAAGCAGGCATTTGAGATGTAGAGACTTGAGAACTAAAGAATTGTACTGATTTTTTTATAACCAAAGTTTCAGATGTGACCTGCCATCATTTCTGGTCACATCTGTATTTCATTTACGACCAGTGAGTCATGGGCAGTAAGAATGTTCAGGCAGATAAGGCTCTTTGGCACCAAGCCTATGGTCTGAAGGTCTAAGTCCAGGACTCACGTGGTGGAAGGAAGGAAACAACTTCCTTTAGTTGTCCTGTGGCAGCCACAGGAGAGTACGGGGACACGTGCCTACCCAGCACCACCCCACCCCACATGCAGCACACAAAATAAATAAATAAATGTAGCTTAAAAAAAAAAACAAAAACAAAACAACCAACCAACCAACCAACAACTACTTCATCACTTAATGAAAGAAAGAACTGTTAAAGAAAAAAGAACAAAAATAAATAAATAAATAAATAAATAAAGTAAACAAAGAAAAAAAAAAAAAAAAGAAAAGAAAGAACTGTTAAGATGTTAAAACTGGTCCAAAGGCCACTTAAGACATTAGATTAGGGACAAAGACACTTTAACTTGGAGACTGTGAAGCTTGCTGGGGCAGCAGCATAGTTAATGTTCTACAAAATCTGTGATTTCTGTGGTCACCTATTTAACTGGAATAGGAATCTTTCTGCCATCTAAGTTGTCATCATCGAGTTAGGAATTGTCAGGTACTTCCGCCCTTTCAAGTATCAGTTGTCTTACAAATTTAACAAGGCCTTCGCTGAAAAGGCATGAGCTGGCTTTCGTGGCAACTGAACATCTGCCCTTTTTATTTGAAGCTATCCTGTTAGTAAAAATCTTGAAGTCAAGAGGATCATAGATTCAAAATCAGTCTGGGCTATAAACCAAGGCTGGGTTCCAAACACACACAAACACACACACACACACACACACACACACACACAAATAATAATAATATCAATTATAGCCAGGCGGTGGTGGTGCACCGCCACCCAGCACTTGGGAGGCAGAGGCAGGCAGATTTCTGAGTTCGAGGCCAGCCTGATCTACAGAGTGAGTTCCAGGACAGCCAGGGCTATTCAGAGATTCCAAGCATACCTGGTTTTCACATTCCTTCAAATAAAAAAAAAAAAAAAAAAAAAAAGCAAAAACCAAAAACTAAACAAAACAAAAAATAATACCAGTTATTAGAAAGGTTATGTATTGAAACAACAAAATAAATGGTTCTTTTTTTAAAAAAAAAATATTTATTTATTATTATATGTAAAGTACACTGTAGCTATCTTCAGACGCACCAGAAGAGGGCATCAGATCTCATTCCAGATGGTTGTGAGCCACCATGTGGTTGCTGAGATTTGAACTCAGGACCTTCAGAAGAGCAGTCAGTGCTCTTAACCACCAAGCCATCTCTCCAGCCCCCAAATAAATGGTTCTTTAGCTCGGTGGTACATATCTATAATTCCAATACTTGTGAGGTGGAAGTAGAAAGATAGAGTAGTATGTATGTATGTATGCATGTATATGTAATGTATTTATGATAAATAAATCTTTTATTAAAAAAAAAAGGTAAGAAGCATCACGGTCATAGACCTCTGAGACCCCGAGACTAACTTGACAGATTATTCTTCCTGTTTTAGATCCCTAGTGAAGTAAAATTCCATTTATACTGACTTCTTCTATATTTCATTTTGTTTCTGAAACTTTCCCTTGTTTCACTGTTGCTTCTAGCTGTGATATGTTGGCTGGCCTTGGGGTTGTCTGGGTTTGTGGGGGAAAGGAAGATGTAGGGAGCTAGAACCCAGAGCCTGGCATGTTCTAAGCAAGCAGTCAGCTTTCATCTTTCTGTGGCAGAGTCTTTCGACGTAGCTGAAGCTGGACTTCAAACTCAGGAATTCCTCCTGCCTCGACTTCCCAAATGCTGAAATTACAGTGAGATGGTCCAGCCATAACCCCGTGACCTTAATTTAATTGCAGGAATCCACATGATAAAAGGAAAGAACAGATTCATGTAACCTCTGACCCCTACACACTTACAAAGGCATACACACATAGAAAATAAATAAATAAATAAATGTAATAATAAAATAAGATAAACTCCAGTTTTTCAAGAACCTAGCAATAGCTAAAGTCTAATCTCTTACTTTCTGTTGGTTGACAACACTTTCAGAACAGAAGTCGCATCCTTGTACCTGCCTCTGTGCACATTAGGTCCAGCCTGGTCCACTCACTGTCACCTGCAGCTTGCACCGTCAGAAGCATCTTGACTTGTATCCTTGCTTCCTTTCCTCCCTGTGAAACACTCCATTTCCCCCAAGAGCAGCCACAGTGTGCTTTCTTTTTTTTTTTTTTTTTTAAGATTTATTTATTTATTTATTTATTTATTTATTACATGTAAGTTACACTGCAGCTGTCCTCAGACACTCCAGAAGAGGGAGTCAGATCTCATGGTCATGAGCCACCATGTGGTTGCTGGGATTTGAACTCAGGACCTTCGGAAGAACAGTCGGGTGTGCTCCTACCCGCTGAGCCATCTCACCAGCCCCACAGTGTGCTTTCTTCAATGTAACATGAACCATGCAACTCTTCTTTTGCCTCTACAGTCAAATGGTTGCCTGGCCTATTAGGCTCCATGGGAGTTGGCCCCTTCCTGTCTCTGTGACTTCATCTCCCTGGGCTTTCCCCAGACACACTCACATTCACCATACCCTCTGTACCTTCTGCCCGGAGCGTTCTGTCTCCAGTTCACCACAAGATGGTCCTGTCTTCTGTATTTCAACTCAAACATCGCTTTCCCAAACTGAGACTGTAGTCCCTTATTCTCCTTCCAAATTGCCAGTCATACACTTTTGCCCTCACATGCCCACTGTCTGAAATGATTTGCATCTGTTCTTTATTGTTTTCCCCTTTTGTGGAGTGCAAATGCAAAAACAGAGAAACTTCTATTGATCTTTACGATACTGCTGGCTTAAGTGGGCACTTAACAAATATTTAGCATGTGTCATAGCCAAATGAGGACGTATATGTTACTAATGTGCAAATAAAATTTTTACCTTGAGTTCAGAGTTTGAGAGTCACCAGCAGCCACACACAGAATTGTATGCTGTGGGCTATATTCTATTTTATTCTACCAGTAGAGGGGAGCAGTTAGATAAAGAGTGGGCAGAGCTTGAAGATTGCCTAGAAGAATCCTATGAAGGTTGATTTTTTTTTTTTTTAACACAACACAATAACTTTCCCAGCCTGTTTTATCATGTGAACCAAGACAGACTTAGTCACTAAAATCTAAGCAAACTAGTAAAGTGGTTCAGTAACTTCAGCTTGCAAGAATATGGAAAGGCACAGTTGCTGGGTGTGGTGCTGGAAGCCACCCTGTCTGGGCTTCTGTCCTTGGGAGTGCACGCATCTCCGAGCTTATGTTTGACGGTACTTCTGTCTGTGCTTCCGAGGAAACAGATGTGCAGAGCATTGGCATGGTGGCAGGAGCAGTGACAGGCATAGTGGCAGGAGCCCTGCTCATTTTCCTCCTGATATGGCTGCTAATACGAAGGAAAAGTAAAGACAGATACGAGGAAGAAGACAGACCTAATGAAATCCGGTAAGCTTCCCTATTTTGTGCAAACTCCCTTTACAGGCCAATTCCATAGTAACCAGTCAATATAAACATCCCCTTGGTCCCCTGCATTATTAATCTCTTCAAAGGGTTATCCTAGCTAAAGTAGGAAATTACAGTCTTGGGACAGAAGATGTGATTCACTTTATTGTAAAACTATACTTGTCCTGGTTTGCTTTTTGTTGCTATGGCAAACGACATGACTAAAAGCAACCTGGAGAGAAAAGGGTTTATTTCCCCTTACAGCTTATGGTCTGTTACAAAGGGAAGGCAAGAAAGGAATTCAGGGCAGGAAGGGGGCAGGGTGCCAACAGAAGCAGAGGCCATGGAGGAGTGCTGCTTACTGGCTTGCTCCTCATGTGGCTTGCTCAGCCTGCTTTCTACTAGAACCCAGCATCCATCGCCTTCCCAGGAGTGGCACCACCCACAGTGAGCTGTACCCTCAGACAGCCATCATTAGTCCAGAAAATTGCCCCACAGACTTGCCAACCAGCCACCCTGGTGGAGACATTTCCTCGCCGACGCTCCCTCTCTCTCTCTGTATGACTCTAGCTTGTGCCATGCTAACAATTGACCAACTTAACTTCTGATTCATTTCCACAAAGCAAGGGTAGATAATAAAAAGGGTATATAGCCCACAGGACATGGAAGGGTTTAATTACGCAAACCCCCAAATCAAAGCAATTCTATCAAAGCAATCAAAGTCTCCTGTTGAGCTGTCTCCTCCTGGTGCAACTGGCTGAACCTCTCTGGCAGTCACTCAACAAACATTTTCCTAAACTGAGCATTTAAGTCTTAGGAAACCAGGAACTGCTCTCAGTTCCTTAACTGACTGACTGCCTTAGAAGTTTATGGTTTGAGGAGTTTATTGAAAAATCTCAGGAGGAAGTAACTTTCATGAGCGTCGACAGAGCCCCGGCAGTACTAAAGTTTCTCTTTGCTGTCTTTCCGCTTTCAGAGAAGACGCCGAAGCGCCCCGAGCCCGCCTCGTGAAGCCTAGCTCCTCTTCCTCAGGCTCCCGGAGCTCACGCTCCGGCTCCTCCTCCACCCGCTCCACCGGGAACAGTGCCTCCAGAAGCCAGCGGACGCTGTCGAGTGAAGCAGCACCGCAGCAGCCGGGGCTAGCCCCGCAGGCGTACAGCCTCATAGGACCAGACGTGAGAGGTTCTGAACCAAAGAAAGTCCACCATACGACCCTGACCAAAGCAGAAACCACACTCAGTACAACACCCAGCCAGAGCAAAGCCTTCCAAACTGTCTGACTTACAGTGGACTTGACTTGCACTTGCCCAAAAGTCAGGATCTTAGCCTAGTCACTGGAGCTCATCCACCAGCCACGCCAGCCCCTCTCAGCCAGATACGATCTCACTTAAGTAGCTGCAGAAATGGCACGGACCAGTTCTGATGAGTACCCTCCTTATATAGGATACCAAGCAAACACAAGGACGGAGGCTGACCATCTATCTCTAAGGCACCTCACTGTGCCTTCGGACAGTGTGGAGGGGAGGAGGGGCCCAAGCTTATTTGGTGAAAATAAAGGGAAAGGTGAGGCTGCACACACCTGAAACATCTTACCTAGGATGTTGCAAGTCACCACAGTCAAGAAGAAGCGGGAATCTCGTAGATCAATTTTCTATTCATTTCTGCAAATTTATTGGAATTAGTGTGATTATTCAGATAGTCAAAACAGAAGCCCACGCCTTATAATATACCTATCTGCAACATGTACTGGGAGAACTGCGTTTAAGAAATTCACATTAAAAAAAAAAAAGGAAACACATTTTTTTCTACTTTGACTTGACTTCTTGTGTCATAAGGTTTGAACGTCAGTTGGGGAGGATTTGCAATGATGGGAGACAGAGAAAAGGAATTTTCTCTTACCTCATCAACAGCCAATCTTCCTATTTCCATCGAACCCTAAAATAATAACTAAGGTGGGAGTTCAACCAAGATGGGACATGATTCTCTGAAGAGCTTTCCATTTTGATATTCAGAGGATTGCCAACAGATATCAAAAACGATTATCCCGAGGCAGTTGTGGCTCTTTATTCCAATTTGACCGACTCCCCTAAAGACTTCTCTGCTGGATGTTTCTAGAAGAAACAAATACTCACTACATGTCACTTAATGAATGTCCTTAGGGACAGTCCTCTAGAGAAAGTCTCTCAGGGATGTTGAAAGATCCCCTTGCATATCACTTCCTGCTCCTCTTTCTGGGAACAAGTGCGACCAGAATTTCAAGACTGCTTGGAATAGAGAGGGAGAGTAGACCTTGCTCTCAGTAGGTCAAAGGACATTTGATACTGGCCCAAACTTGGCGATTCTCCCATTTCTTTCATTCTAGAAGGATGTGAATGTGGGACGTTTGATGATTCTAGGCCTTAAATTTTCAGCGATCATTTCCTAAAGGCACTGAAACCCCCCTGCCCCTCTCCCCGCTGAGAGGTTGAACGGTATCGTCCTCGCTGTCTGTCTTGTCAGCGGTAGACTCCAAGAGCCCCGTTGCTGTGGGCTGGAAGGAGAGTGAACTGCCGTTAGGGAGTAGGTGGTGAGCAAAACAAGGGGGTGGTGGGCGGTGGGAGCGAGTTCAGCTCACGGCTGTTAACATTTTTGTCGTTGGCGCTTGGGAAGGAATTAGCAGAAAGGATTCACTACCAGCAAAAGTATCAATATAACTCACACACGGAGAAGAAAAGTGTCTGAGAAATTTTTAAAAGGGGGGGAGGGGCAGCCTTTCCGGGACACGTAACTTGCCTTTTAGATGGTTTTGAAGATTAGGGCACTTAAGGCGTAGCTCCTAAGCCCGAATGAGCCCTTCAAGGAACAAAGCGAAGTCAGCTGGTCGTGGTGGGTGGAGCGGAGCATTTCCTATGGCTGACCCGGGCAAAGGCTAGGGGAAAGCGGAAACCCCTGTGGCTGCTGAGATGAAGTGTTCTCTGGAGCAGGACTCGGACGCTTCCGGGAAAAGGCTGACGCTCACTACTGCCCTGTGTCTCTGGCTTCTTATTCCTACGTTTAATTGGCATAAGAGCATCCTCACAGGATGTACACACATTTCCTTCTAAAGTGCCTGGGAAATGATGCTTGCGTTAAGTTGTCTGGGTTCGTTTGGGTGGGCTTTGTGCATGCTAAAGTGACCGTCCTAACCTGAGTTTTGTCTTCCTTTTAAAGAGGTAGAAATAAGAGGCATTGAGGAAACAACACAGGTGCCTGTCCATTTGCGAGAACGGGCATATTTGAATGCTTCTTATACTAACTCTTATCTCATTGTAAGATTTTTTTTTTTTTAAGCCCCTTACTCTGACTACACTTTATCCTTCTTGGAGGATGGTATCCAAGCAACATGTCTCTTCTGCTATATAATTCTGAGCGTTCTCATTCTTGGAGTCCCTGAGCCAAACAAGCTTACGATGAAGGCTGCAGCTGGGCTGTCAGGAGCAATTTTCTCACTGTTCCCTACCTTTGAGCATTGGATTTCCTGTCTGTGCTTTGCAAGCAGGGATCTGTCCTCTTTGTCTGAAAAGGAAATTCCAATTCTTTAAACGTGTTGTTAGAAACCAATACCACTGAATATCCAAATTACTTTGGAAACTCTTCCCAATGGAAATCTACATTAAAACATGCCAAACATTATACTGGGAGCTGAGAAATTCTGAGAAATAAGGCACTGAAGTCTTAGTGATGACAGAGCCTCAGAATCAGCCATTCACATTTAAATAACACAGAGAATGAGCTGAAGATAGAGCAAAAGCCATCCATGACTGGCTCCAAACCTTATTCCATTGACTTTGCAAACCAAGCCAGCTGGGTCTTTAATGTGAAACAAATAGAAAAGGAAAAAACAAAAACAAAGAAACAAAAACAAAAAAAAAAACCCTGATGGGCAAAAGCAAAAAAAAAAAAAAAAATTTAATAATAATTGTTTGTAAGAAAATGCAGATGGAGGAATGCGTATGTTTAAAGAATAACCGTTTCAATAAAATATATAAGCCAAACTGACATTTGTATAAAATAATAAGATTAATGTTTTTGTTGCCATCTTGTACACAAAGCATTTCAGAATTGCTGTTCCAAAAGGTATTTATGGTATGTTTCATTTCTGGTACTATGCTGTTTGTGTGTCAGTCTGCTGTGTTGCCTTGTAAATGGGGTGGTACATGTCACAAAAGCAGTTATTGATTGTAACTCCATTTGTAACAGCAATGAAAAAAATAAATAAGGGACGGTGGCACCCAAGGAGAAGCTGGGGCTATTTAACCTGCACAGGAAATGTATGTATACCTTGCTGCCAGAAGAACAGAACGCGGACCGTATATGATTAGTGATTGGCTTCAGACACAAATTTTATTTAATTCAGTCACGGGATTTAATTAATCCCAAAGATGAGAGGAGAAAGACCACAGACCCAAATCATCATGGCCAAATTAATTACAGCAGACAAGTAATTAAAGCAGGCTGCTTCATCAGTGTATGAAGTTCTTTTTTTTCCCTCTCAGGGCAGGATGGTAAGCGTTAGTGTCACAGAACTGGCTGCCCGGAAGGACTTTGAATAATTGGGAAGCAAGTATTCTGTGCCAAGACTAAGCACCAACACCAGTCCTACCCTGTGGGACCTGAAAAGAGAAGTGACTACTGAGAGTCACAGAATCTGCAGGTAACTTTTCAGAAGTCCACAGAAATCTAACAGAAAAAGGTGACAGGCTGGTGGCCCAGGCCTGGAATCTTTGTGCTCAACAGGAAGCGGCAGTTCGAGCTCACCCAGTCGGGGATAGTGAAACCTGTTTCAGAAAGAGAATATTGGTAGTTGTCAGTTACTGAAACATCATGTGACAGAGAAGATCTCTTTTGTTTGGAGACAGGGTCTCATGTAGCCCAGGCTAGCCAAGTACTTACAGCTAAGGATCCCCTAAGATCCTGACTCTCCTTACCTCCTAGAGTGTTGACATTACAAGCAAATTCCACTTCAGTTAGCTTTTTTCTTTGTCTCCCCCTCCAAGTCTAAATGCACTATACATTTTGTCTCAAGTTCGTATTCACATTAACTATGAAAAGATGTATGCAGGGGGCTGGAGAGATGGCTCAGCTCTTCCAAAGTTCCTGAGTTCAAATCCCAGCAACCACATGGTGGCTCACAACCATCCCTAATGAGATCAGACACCCTCTTCTGGTGTGGCAGAAGACAGCTACAATGTACTTATTTATAATAATAAGTAAATTCTTGGGCCAGAACAAACAGAGGTCCTAAATTCAATTCCCAGCAACCACATGAAGGCTCACAACCATCTGTATAGCCCCATAAATACTCATATACATAAAAATAAATAGGCCGGGCGTGGTGGTGCACGCCTTTAATCCCAGCACTTGGGAGGCAGAGGCAGTAAAATTTCTGAGTTTGAGGCCAGCCTGATCTACAGAGTGAGTTCCAGGACAGCCAGGACTATACAGAGAAACCCTGTCTCGAAAAAACAAAAACAAACAAACAAACAAAAATAAACAAATAAATCTTTTTTAAAAATGAGAAAACTAGGTGTTGGAGAGATGATTCAGCAGTTAAAAGCACTGGCTGCTTTTGCAGAGGACTGGGGTTTGAGTCACAGTACCACAGCACACATGTTATCTCATGGTTGTCTCTTGACTCCAGTTCCAGGAGATACAGTGCCTTCTTCTGTTCTCCATGGGCACTGTATATATGTGGTGCATATACTCATACAAATGCATATACAATCATGTACAAGTAAATGCATACAAGTAAAAAAATAAAAACAAAAAACAAGAAGTCTGGGTGGTAGTAAAACTCACCTTTAATCCCAGCACTGGAGAGGCAGAGGCAGTCAGATCTCTGAGTTTGAGGCCAAACTGGTCTACAGAGTGAGGGCTATACAGAGAAACCCTGTCTCGAAAAACCAAAAAACCAAAAAAAAAAATGTATCTAGAGCTCACACATTTGAGGGACCCCATAATGTTTACATCTGGGTTTAACGGCTCTTGCCTATAATCCCATCACTTGGAAGGTTGGTGGAAAGACAGCCACCGAGAATTTGAGGCTATCCTGGATTGCAAAGTAATTCTGGTTCAGTAGTAAGGACCAGGCTGCCCTTCCAGGGAATCCAGGTTTGATCCCTGGCACCCACAGGAGGCTTACAACCATCTGTAACTCTAGATTCAGATCTGACCCCCTCTTGTGGCTTCTTCAGACACTATGTTAATGTGGTACACAAACATACACGCAGGTAGAACTACCTTACAGATGGAATAAAAAAAAGATCTGGGTGTGGTAGTACATGGCTTTGATCCCTGTAAGAGAGACTGAGGCAGGCAGGTCTCTGAGTTCAGGGCCATCCTAGTCTATATAGCAAGCCCCAGGCCAGCCAAAGCTACATAGCATTACCCTATCTCAAAAACAAACAAATAAATCTAAAGAGAAAAACAAGCTGGGCGTGGTGGTACGTTTCTTTAATCCCAGCACTGGAGCAAGGCCAGCCTGCTCTACAGAGTGAGTTCCAGGACAACCAGGGCTACACAGAAAAACCCTGTCTTGAAAAAACAAAAAACAAACAAACAAAAACGGGCTGGAGAGATGGCTCAGTGTTTAAGAGCACTGTCTGCTCTTCCAGAGGTCCTGAGTTCAATTCCCAGCAACCACATGGTGGCTCACAACCATCTGTAATGGGATCTGATATCCTTTTCTGGGGTGTCTGAAGATAGCTACATTGTACTCACATTCATAAAATAAATAAATCTTTAAAAAAAAAAAAGAAAAAAAACAATGTGAGCTCAGCCAGCATGGGCTACAAAATGAGACCCTGTCTCAAAAACATAGTAAATAAAACAAAAATCCCCACCCAAGAACTGTGTTTATAATTATTTAAGATGTTTCTTTTCCTCTCACCCCCTGCCTGCCTGACCACTCACTGTCTAGGATTGCAAAACCATGGCCTAAATAGAGCTATGCAAGTGTTCTACTACTATGCTACAGAGCCGGGTCTCTATTGATTTATATCTCAGTTTCGTCACCATTGCCAGAGAGAGACAGAAGCAACTTAATTTTTTTAAAGATTTATTTATTATTATATGTAAGTACATGGTAGCTGTCTTCAGCCACACCAGAAGAGGGTGTCAGATTTTATTATGGATGCTTGTGAGTCACCATGTGGTTGCTGGGATTTGAACTCAGGACCTTCAGAAGAGCAGTCAGTGCTCTTAACCTCTGAGCCATCTCTCCAGCCCCCCGCCTTGGATAGCCTTAAACTC
>NC_034599.1:35896092-35897896 GCF_900095145.1 Mus pahari
AAAAAAAAAAATAACGATACTTCAGAGACCTTGGAAAGCAGGTCTCTCTGAGTTTAAGTCCAGCCTGGTCTACATAGGAAGTCCCAGACCAGCCAGGGTTCCATGGTGAGGCCCCCCAAAAACCTACTAATAGTATTAACAACAACACAATTATTGGAGAAGCGCCTCTTTTCCACACTACAGGATTAAACACAATGTTTACATAGAATTTGAAGCCAGATGTGGTGGTACTCACCTTTATTCAAATTTACCGTTGGCTATATAGTAAGGCCAGCCTGGGTTACATAAGAATCTGTCTCAAATTTTTCTCGAAAAAAATGAGTTATTGTGGATAAACTTGAGTAGGCAAGATGGCTCGCTGGGTAAAGATGCTCGTCCTGCAAGCTTAAGCTTCTGAGTTCAATTTTTTTTTTTAATGTGCTTTTTATTTTATATATGGTATTAGTCAGGGTTCTCTAGAGCCTTCCTTCTCCCATTGTCCTTATGGTCTAAGCTTTCAAGGCCACTGTGCCTCAAGATCTGGACCAAAAGCACTTGTCGCTGGGCAGTGGTGGTGCACGCCTTTAATCCCAGCACTTGGGAGGCAGAGGCAATTGGATTTCTGAGTTTGAGGTCAGCCTGGTCTACAAAGTGAATTCCAGGACAGCCAGGGCTACATACACAGAGAAACCCTGTCTCGAAGAAAAAAGCAAAAAAACAAAAAACAAAAAAATCAGGGTCGGGTCAGGAGTGTCTTCCAGCCTCCAGAACTGGATCACAAATGTGCCCTCTGTTTCTGGATTGTAGCTCATTCCAGATATAGTTGACAACTAGGAATACCATCACACGTATATTGTTCTTTTACCAGCACATGTGTCTGTGTGATAGTGTCAGATCCCCTGAAACAGGAGTCATAGAACAGCTATGACCTCCCGAAGACCTGGGTTCAATTCCCAGTACCCACATGGCAGCTCATAGCTGTACCATCACTCCAGCTCGAAAACTGTTTTTTATTTTTTTGTTTTTGTTTTGTGGGTAGTTATTTTATTTTATTTTATTTATTTGGAGACAGGGTTTCTCTGTGTAGTCCTGGCTGTGCTAGAACTCACTCTGTAGATCAGCCTGGCCTTGAACTCAGAGATCTGTCTGCCTCTCCCTCCCAGGGTCTGGGATTAAAGATGTGTGCCATCACTGTCCTGAGTTTAATCTTTGGGGCTCTTGTGAAGACTGAGAGAAGCTAGCCTGGGCTATACAGTAAGTTCCAAGCCAGCCAAGGTTAGATAGTCAGACGTTCTTTTTAAAAATGTATGTCTATGTCTATGTAGATGCTACTCCACGAAGCTGTCCTGATGCCTACATATAAGCCATGTACTTTCCTGATAACAAATTAAATATTTTGAAAATCCATAAACTGCAAACACTCCTGGCTAAGAGTTAAAGAATAAACTGTGGGGTAAAGTCGATCCGACTCTGACACTAGGTTGAGGTAGAACTGATTAGTCTTTCAGGATCCTTTCTGTCTGCATCTTAAAACAGGATAAGATCTTCCTAAAAATAAACTGAGCATGGTGGTAGCCTACAGCTTTAATCCAGGCACTAGGGAGGCAGACAGCTGATCTCTGTGAGCTGAGATCAGCTTGGTCTACATAGAATGTTCCAGGTCAAACAAAGCTGCACAGTGAGACCCTGTTTCATAGCAAAAAATAAACAAAACAACAGAGATCTGTCTGAAATAGTTGCCATTCAAGTCACAGGAAAAAACACACATTAAACCGGGCAGTGGTGGCGCATGCCTTTAATCCCAGCATTTGGGAGGCAGAGGCAG
>NC_034599.1:35898001-35906827 GCF_900095145.1 Mus pahari
AAGAAAGAAAGGAAGAAAGAAAGAAAGAAAGAAAGAAAGAAAGAAAGAAAGAAAGAAAGAAAGAAAGAAAACACACGTTAATGTTCAATGTGGCTAAATATCTGCTTTCCTTAATATTATTTTTGTTTAATATACTGAAAGTAAATGATTTTGGACGACTTACATGTTTAAGTAAAGTAATTCATACTTTGCTACAATTAGAAAGGCAAATCTACTAATACCGGTTTAAATCATTCTGGTTTCAATTTTCCTGAAGGAATGCAGTAAACACATTCAAGTCTTGGGCAATCAGGCCACATGCTGCAGTTTTTAGACATTGAGGCAAAATTCTCCCCACCCCACCCCACCCCCGTGAGGCAGGGTCTCACTCAATCCTAGGCTGGCCTCAGACTCAAGGTTTGCCTCTTCCCTCACAAGTTTTGGGATTGCACACAGGAGTCACTATCTCCAGCTGAATAAATCTTTAAAACTGAATACTTTTGTTTTCCTTTGTTGTCGTTTTTTTTTTGGGGGGGGGTGGCGTGGGGGAGGGTTGTTTTATTTTGAAACAGGGTTTCAATGTAGCCTTAGATAGCCTCAAATTTACTTTGTAGACCAGGCTGGCCTCACAAAGGTAAACCCGTGTCTTTCCTCCCCAGTGTGTGTCAGTGTGTTAAGGGCATGTACCACCTCACCCAGCCCTAGAAGCACATACTTTAAACTAGGCACCAAGGCACCTATCTTTAATTCCAGTACTAGGGAGGCAGAGGAGTGGGTGGCTAGGAGGACCATCTTGGATTACATATAGTTCCAGGCCAGCTAGATAGGGAGACCTTGCTTTAAAAAAATAAAATGTACACTTAGAAACCCCCACACTAAGTAGTTCTTTTATATGACTTTTTTTTTACATTGATTGATTGATTGATTGATATATGTGTAACATATGCACCAGGACAAGGAACAAAGTGCCTGTGTTGGGTCTCACCTTCTATCATGTGGGTTCTAGTGACAGAAGGCAGGCTTGGTAGCAAGTGCCTTTACCTGCTGAGCCATCTCTTTGGTTCTTTTTTTTTTTATTTTGTTTTGTTTTAGAAATTGAAATTATTGAATTGAAATTTTTGTGCTAGAAATTGAACCAAGGCCTCAAAATGCTAGGCAAATGCGGACAATAACATTATCCATAGCCTATCCTGAAGATGATTGATTTGCTGCTGCTCTTATTTTGGAGGGGGGTGTGTGCATGTGTAGGGGCCTGTGCACGTGTGCTCATGGAGGCCCAAGGTTGATACCAGCTTGCTCTGGTAGCCTCTGTTTCCACCTGCCAAGCTCTGTAATTACAAAGTGGCCCATTTTTCCTACTATCTGTGATACCCAGCTTTTGGTACCACATAATTCTAACACAAACCATTTAACTAAATTCTTAGCTTCAGTTAGATAGAGTGTAAGACTCTGGAGAGCCTTACCTTACCAGGGACCCCTTGAGTGAACCACGTGGAGCCGGGAAGGATGCAAAAAGCAAGAGGAATTTATTGTTCCAGTGCCCTGGGGTCATCCCAGACCTGAGGGAGAGGCGGAGACCCCTAGCACCAGTTCAGCGAGTTTTTTAATATGGTTTCCAGGGGTAGAACAGAACACCAGCAACTAGGCACAATATGATTGGCGGAACAGTGGGAACAGTGTATCCTTTAAACTGATTGGTCTTTAGAGAATGAGGAGACAAGGACTTTCCTGGTCTGAAGGTGAGCAATGGTCAGCCCTGGGGAATGTGTCCCCACCGGCAGGTCCGTTCCTGCCCTGTGGTCTGAGAAATGCTAATTAGCCTCTCCCTTCCAGAGGGGGAAGGGTGTTTCACGACCTTCCCAAAGTTCCTGAGCTGACTTTTTCAAGAGCAGCACAGTAATTCCAACACTCTCAAAGCTGAGGCAGAAGGATCCCAAGTATGAGGCCCGCCGGTCTTGCCTACATAATGAGACCTTCTCAAAAGTAAATACAAAGCAGGCTGGAGGGGTGGCTCAGCTCAGCATCTGTTGCTCTTTCAGAGGACACAGGTTCCCAGGACTCACTCACACTGTGGCTCACAACTATCCTAATTCCAGTTCCGAGAGATCTGAACTCTTCTGACTCCCACAGCACCAGGCATGCACATGACACACATACATACCTGAATGTAAAACCCTCAAACACACAAAAAATACATAAATTCTAAAACCCTTAGAAAGTGAAAAAACAAAACAAAAGGCCGGCTACCTTAGGCTGATTTACTTAGTATTTGCATACTAGCTAATAAATTATAGTGATCTGAGTAGTTCCTTTGGTATTTTCTTTAATTGGTGGTACCAGCACACTACTCTTATGAAACAATTACCTATGATGACCTAGCAGAGCAATTTTACAGATTAAAGCCTGCTTGTGTAAAGCCTGCTTGCGCTGGACCTGGTGGTTCAGGTTTGTGATCCAAGGGACTCACAGGATGAGACAACTGAAAGTTGAAGTCTCCCGGGCTGTAGAGAACTCAGGCCAGCCTAGGCAGCTTGGTAGGACCTTGTGTCCGAATTTTAAAGGATCTGTCCATATAAGGAACTGCTATCAGAGAATACATATGTCTATGAATCCCATTTGTCTTCTAGACCCAGTATAAATGTGGGGCCCCTGGCCTTTCCTTATTAGACAGACATTAAATAGTCAGGGCATGACAAATTCAGAGTTTCCATGAACTAAATGTTCCATAAACCCAATGTCCTAAATGTTCTGACACTTCCAGACTTAAGAACCCCCAAGGGACATAAAGGAAGCCAAACGATAGACAAAGTTAAAAAAGAAAAAGTCCTGCACATTTTATTTAACCTCTACGGCTCTGGAGGCTTTGCTCTATAGGAAGAGAAGCAGAATTTTTGAGTGATATACACACTTGTAATCACAGAACTCAAGAGACTGAGGCAGGAGAATTGCTATGAGTTTGAGACCATCATGGGCTACCTACTAAGTACCAAGACAACATGGTAAGATGCGGAACAGAAAAAGAGAGGGGGCTGAAGTCATCTGTTACCACACAAGAGAATGCCTGGAATTTCAATTCCAGAGTCCAAACTCTTTCCACACCCTGAAGCTGCTCACCAAAGCAAGATTTTGTGCTCCATACTGATAAGACATTCTGGGGCTGACTAACGTCTCTTGGATCTCAGGATTCTGAGACACTGTGAAAGACAGCCACACCGGTCCCATCTTCAGTTAAATGTACTTTATTTCCCTTTTCTATGAATGTTGGGATTTTAGGTAGTATAAAACAACGTCTTTAAAAAAACAGAGAGAGGAAAAAAACAAAAACAAAAACAAAACAGCCAGGCGTGGTGCACGCCTTTAATCCCAGCACTTGTGAGGCAGAGACCGGCAGATTTCTGAGTTCAAGGCCAGCCTGGTCTTGATGATGACCTTGTGATTTACCAGTTTAATCATTTATTTAGCCTTTCCTCATCTACAAAATGAAAACCATGCCAAGTCGTACTCCTTAAGATTTGAGGTAAATTTGCTGTTGTTTTGAGTTGTAGCTCAATTCAAATCCTCTTGCCCCTGCATTTTGAGTGCAGACATGTACTCCTATACCTGACCTTGTCATGAAAATTAAACCAGCTGTGTATGCCACACACTTAAAATAGAGCTTAGCAGTGTTGTATGCCACATGACAGGCACACAACAGTGTAAATCATTATTCGATTTTGAGTCAGAGCCCCATGCTCCAAATTTCTCCATTACAAGTCCCAAGCACGTCTGTCACATCTGTAGGGACCTCTGTCCTATCTGTGGGGACCCCCCTCCCATCTGTCAGTAGCGATACTGTTACCCTCTTGTCTTGTCGAGAACCGAGAACCGGCCATCTGATTTAGCAACCCTCTGGGTCTTTCATTTGGTGTGTGTGTTTGTGTTTGTTGACAGTATGTGTGCTGTTTGTATTCTTTGTGACTAAGGCGATGTGACTATTTAGATGGTCAGTCTTGTGCGGATCCCATGCAGCAATGGCAGCCACAGACTCCGGAGTGCTACTGCATGTCATGCCCAGGATATCATGATCCTCTGCATATCTATCATGTGTTTCTTTCTTCTTTCAACCCCCTCTTCCCTCATGCTTCCTGAGTCTGGGAGGTGATACAACATCCCTGTAAGGTTGAGCACCTATCAGTTGATTGAACTCAGCATTAACCGCCATTCTCTGCAGAGGGAAGCTTTTTTGATCAAAGCTGAGGCTGCACTAATCTACAACCCCCTGTCCTGCAGGGCCTGAAATGTCCCCTCCCCGCTTTCTGTCCCTTGATAAGTGAGATTATAGGTCGGCCCCTGAGATGCCTCCGCTGGAATCTGAAGCCTGGTGCCATTAAGACTTTGTACCAGAATTAGTCAAGTCTTTTCCCTGTGAATGGGGGTTCGGGTGAGATTCCTGGAAGATCTCAGGCTCAGGCTCAGGCTCATGGCTGGGAAGGTAGAAGAGTGCTAAGGAGTTGTTAATTTGCTGGAATTCCTATTTTTCCACTGGCAAGAGGCTTCAACTGGATCATCAGGCAAGGGACTGCTCTCCCCTTCTCTTATCGTTAGCATTTCCTGTCTTCCCATCCTGCCGCAGTTTGACTTCTTTTGAGACTGGGTTTTGCCGGACCCACGCCTTTAATCCCAGCACTCACAGCACTTACTCTGGAGGCAGAGGCAGGCGGATTTCTGAGTTCGAGGCTAGCCTGGTCTACAGAGTGAGTTCCAGGACAGCCAAGGCTACACAGAGAACCCTGTCTCCAAAGACAAAAGAAAAAAAAAAAAAAAAAAAAAGAAAGAGACGGGTTTCACTGAGGTGCTCCGGCAAGCCTTTGTTTGGGCAGGGCAGGCAGGCCTTGAGCTTTCTCCTGTTTTAGAGTCTGGAGTAACAAGTGTCACAGGCCTGCACCACCCACCTCCCAGAACGTAAGCCTGTGAAACAGACTCAGGCTCTAAATTTTTAAAAATCTTACTTACAGACTGACAGTCTCATATACCCCAACTTCTGTCTAGCCGAACTTTGGATCCTTCTCAGTGCTAACTAAAAGCTTGAACCACCACACCTTAGCTTTAAAAAAAAAAAAAAAAGTGGAGAGGGCGATTCCAAGAAAAACCAGTTGTGTCTATTCCTACAAGTAATGACTCTGTCTTACTTTTCCTCAGGTTTCTAATATGGGGGTAATACATACCTTAGAAAATTGTTTTGATATTTATAAGAAGCCCTTTACATGTAATGTACGCTTTAGGTGAGCGAAAAGCATTGTATTAAAACGAATTTCTTGAACTGTTAACAGAGTTACATCCTTGTACATCCTTCCATGAACTCCAAGCCAACATTCCTCCCAAGATGCAAATACCAGAAAAAAAAACTTAGTGATTACTAGCTTTTGACAAGGACAAAGAGTCCCCGGTTTTCTGCTAGCCTTCCTCACGTGGTCTGGAGACCTTCCAATTTAAATCCGCAACAGTATTCTTTAAAAAACAAACAAACAAACAAACAAAACCAAGAAACCTATCTAATAAATAGCTGCACTCCCTGCCTATTTGAAAGGAAAATGCTAGAGAGACGGGTGTGACGAGGCCCGGAACGCCCAGCCTCCAGGCACTGCGGTTTCGGAGTCTAAGCACCCGCTCCGGCCGTGGGCTCAGTCACGTTTTCAAGGACTCTGCGCGGTCGGGCGTTTAATTTTTGGTAAAAGTCAAGTCAGGAGAGACATTACCTCATGTTACTGAAAATAAAAAAGGTCGCGATCACTCTATCAAGGACACGGGGCTGCCGGAAACCAGGAGTGCGAGTGCCTAGCTCACCCACAAAGGGACAAAAACATTTATCTTTCGTACATTTATTCCATTAACTGATGAGTCTGGTGGGGCAGACAGGGGACAGAGGCCACGCTGTCCGAGTCCGGAGGTGGGGAGGGGTCAGCAGAGAGGACTGGGCCAGGTCTTTCACGGAGGATCACAGATGAGGATCCTGGGGACATGTGGCGAGTCAGGCAGATCGAGCCTCCACCGCACTGGGGGGGAAATCGAGGTGTCCCATTTTGTGTGGGTGTGGGGGGGACAGCCAGGGGGATGGCGCGGCGACCCCGCCTCCCACGAGCGGGACAGCAGGAAACAAGAAGCCTAGCAGTGCTCCTTAGTCTCAGGCTCGGGAACCGTGGGGTGGACCAAGGCCGAGGCCGGGAAACCGCCGGGCTCAGGGAGAAGGACCCGGGGTCGTGTGGGGGAGGGGCGCGACAACCTTCGCAGCCATTTTGTCCTCGCCCCACTTCCGTCTTCTCTTCCCGGACTCCCCCCTCCCTCCGGCTCTTCTCTCCGGCTGCCCGGGGTCCCAGGAGGCGGGGATCCGGCCGAACGCTGCTCTCATTGGTCCGTCGCAGAGGTACCCGCCCTCCTCCGAGGGCATCCTTCCGCCCCCTCCCGCCTGCGCGGCCGGGTCGCGCACGCGCACTCGCCGGCGCCCCTCGCCCCTCCCCCAGCCGCTCTGAGTGACAGAGGACTCCCGCGCGCGGGCTCCCGGCGCCCCGCCTCCCCCGCTCCCCCCGGGCCGTTCCGAGAGCGGGGGCGAGCGTGAAAGTTCCAGAACGCCGCGGTCGTGCGTCATCGCGAGGCGGGGCGGGGAGAAGGCGGGACTACGGCGAGCGTTCTGACTGTTCATTGGTGCAGCCCGCGAGGTCCGGTCGTCCATTGGCTAAGGAGCTATGATCGGCGGCGGGATGGGGCGGCACCCTTCTGGAAGGTTCTAAGACAGGGTATAAGAGAGAGGGAAGCGGGCGGAAACCGGTCTCATTGAACGCGGAGGCAGCTGCCGGGCATTCGTGTGGTCTCGTCGTTAGCGCAGCCGGGCCTACACGCAAGGTGAGGGATGGGACTCGGAGGTTTGCGGGAGGCAGCAGTGGTGCAGGAGTCTGCGGGGATCACTTAGACGGCGGCTGAGGCTCAGGCTGGCGCCGCCGGAGACGGAGACTGCAGCAGAAGGGGAGGATGGGCTGAGTCAGGGCGGCGCCGCCATGGCCTTGAGGCTCCGCATCGCATGGCGGGGGAGGGGAGCCGCAAGCGCCCAGGCCTCTTTAATCTTTAATGACTGATTTCAAGGAGCGGGATTCTGACCGGCGGCCATGGGGCAGGCGACCACGAGTTGGAAAAAGGGGGTCCTGCCTCCCGCAATGCGCGGCCCGGGTGTGGGGGGGGGTCGCTCGGAGGTGGCCACGTGCTCGACCATTGTCGCAGACCTTTAGCACAGATGGTTCCTTGAGCCTTGGGGCGGGCTGTGCCAGGCTTGGCACAGCTCACCCCCAGTGCTGCCATGAGCCTGCCGCATGGCTTCAGGAGATAGGTCCGGGTCACCGGGCAGACTGGGAGCCGGGAAGTGACTGCTTAGCCGCCCCCCTTTTTCTTCTAGCAACCATGTCTAAGGGACCTGCAGTTGGCATTGATCTTGGCACCACCTACTCCTGTGTGGGTGTCTTCCAGCATGGAAAGGTGGAAATTATTGCCAATGACCAGGGTAACCGCACCACTCCGAGCTACGTTGCTTTCACGGACACAGAGCGATTAATCGGGGATGCGGCCAAGAATCAGGTTGCAATGAACCCCACCAACACAGTTTTTGGTAAGTCGCCAGTAGCTTTGTGCCGTTGGTGTGTGATTAAAAGGGATGGGTGGCAGGGGATTTTTTTCGAATGGAGAAACGAATCTGCATTAATTGCAGCCTAAGAGGTTATTGCAACTGTTTAACTGGTAATACAAGGCCACAAGGTATTAAATGTGGACCTTGACTTCCTGCACTAGAGCTTGCACCCATCTAGACCAAAATTTGCAGTGATAAGTACTGTGATGAGGTACGTTTAATATTTTACAGATGCCAAACGTCTGATCGGACGTAGGTTTGATGATGCTGTTGTTCAGTCTGATATGAAGCACTGGCCCTTCATGGTGGTGAATGATGCNGGCAGGCCCAAGGTCCAAGTGGAATACAAAGGGGAGACAAAAAGTTTCTACCCAGAGGAAGTGTCCTCCATGGTTCTGACAAAGATGAAGGAAATTGCAGAAGCATACCTCGGAAAGGTGGGTGTTTTAACAGGTGCCATTTGAGAGAGGTGCTCCCTTTAATTCAAACATCCTGACCAGTGCTGGAATTTGCCAACCAACCGATTGTGCAATTCATTGTTTTCTAGACTGTTACCAATGCCGTGGTCACAGTGCCAGCTTACTTCAATGACTCTCAGCGACAGGCAACAAAAGATGCTGGAACTATTGCAGGCCTCAATGTACTTCGAATCATCAATGAACCAACTGCTGCTGCTATTGCTTATGGCTTGGATAAGAAGGTAGGCATTTCAGATCAAGTACAACTTTGTTAGGGTTACCTTGCCAGAAACAGGCCTGAGCTAAGGGTATTTTTTTCTTGACAGGTTGGAGCTGAAAGGAATGTGCTGATTTTTGACTTGGGAGGTGGCACTTTTGATGTGTCAATCCTCACTATTGAGGATGGAATTTTTGAAGTCAAATCAACAGCTGGAGACACCCACTTGGGTGGAGAAGATTTTGACAACCGAATGGTCAACCATTTCATTGCTGAGTTTAAGCGAAAGCACAAGAAGGACATCAGCGAGAACAAGAGAGCTGTCCGCCGACTCCGCACCGCCTGTGAGAGGGCCAAGCGCACCCTCTCCTCCAGCACCCAGGCCAGTATTGAGATTGATTCTCTCTATGAGGGAATTGACTTCTATACCTCCATTACCCGGGCTCGATTTGAGGAGTTGAATGCTGACCTGTTCCGTGGCACACTGGACCCTGTAGAGAAGGCCCTTCGAGATGCCAAACTGG
>NC_034599.1:35906838-35913740 GCF_900095145.1 Mus pahari
TGATACACTGGCAGGCTTGAGCTTCTTCTGAGACCTCAAAATCTATCCCCTAGTGACATACTTCCTCCAAATCTACTGTAACATGACCACACCTCCAAATAGTGCCACTGCCTATGAGTCTATGGGGCCATTTTTATTCTAGTTACCAGAGTGAGGGTTTTTTTTTTTAATAACAACAAAGAGATACTCTTCCATCAAATACTGAGCCATGTATTTATTACTACACTTGACAATGCAGGAATTTTCTTAATATGAGCAAAAACTGAAGATCCATGTGATGTCTCCCTGTTGTTAGAGCATACTGGTAGGAAATGGCTCAATGCTTCCCTTTCATAGAACAAGAATAAATGTTTCCTATAGATTTACCTCAGTATGGAAATGTCCACCTTTGGACTTGGCCCTTTGGATAATACAGTGTTAAACTAAATTCCCTTTCTGTAATACATGGTATCATTAAAACTTTATAACTGATTACGTGAAAATTATCCAAGCAACCTTAAGGATTGTGTAAGAGGTGCTTTTTGATGAAGTGAAGACCTTTCTGAAACACAAGAAGGCACCAAAGGAGAGCACATTGCCAGAGTTCCTCAAGGAACAAGATCTGTGGCCTTACAAAGGCCCCAAAGAAAAAGAGTAATGTTGGGGTTGTGGATGATAAAATATTTAATTAACATGAGTAAGGCCCTGGGTTTAATCCTCTCAGCTCACCACAAAAGGAAGGGAAAACACAAAGAGAATGATATTGACAGAGGAAGAGGAGAGTAGAAAACGAAAGAAGGAAGACAAGTGTCCCTCATTTCCTTGTCCTTTCCCCAGGTAATTCCAACATCATCTTCCTTGGGCACCAGGTGGCCCAGTAGCACTGTGGGAGGAGTAGGAGAACAAGCAACACAGAAATAATGGCTAGAAATTTCACTGAGGCTAAAGGCATTAAAACTGTGGGGCAGGGAGCAAGCCATGTCTAACAAAGATGCAGATGCATTTGCCAGTTGATCCAGAAAGCCCATTTTTGAAGTCAAATGAGAACTATATCTGAACAGATTTGATGTAACACATGTACAGGGTGTTGATTGAGCATTATTTGTACAAAGAAGTTTGGGAGCAATCCATATGTTAATATGTAATTAACTGAATAAATATTGCACAGCCATACAGGGGATATCAATTAGCAGTACCTTTCCCTATGACACAGTTTTGCATATTCTGGAACAAAATCCACTAAACATATTTAATTTTTGTAAGTAAGATCAGTAATCAGGCATCACACTTGAAGCTTTAGGAGTTTTGATCTTTTAAAACATGGGTGACTAGGAAACTGAACAAATGGGAGAGTCCTTGTTCCAACTTCTGTCTAAACCCAGAGGCCTGAGCTTTCAAAGGAACCCAGAAGAATCCTAGTCTCAGGCTGTTGAAGGCTTAAAACATGAAGCTGATATGGAAGGTGTTTCTGAGCAGTGATTAACAACACAATACAACATATGCAGGAAAGACAGTCAGGAGTTAGAATATAATACTCAGAAACTCATGACAACAAGACATGAAACATGTCAAAACTGAGGAAATAAAAAGTTCTGCCTTCTTTAGAATTTAGGTAATTTCAGTAAATATTACAGAACTGCAGCTACTTCAAGATTTGAGAATATAATATGTATATTTCCAAGAAGACCTTGAAATGTTTGCTAAACATATGCACATATTCTTTTGAAACAGTAGTGAATAAATGTTTTGAAGGGAGTGCTACAAGAAGAATTAGAGGAACTGGGTTTTTAGAAAAAAAAAAAAAAGAAGAAGAAGAAAGAAAGAAAACTCCTCAAACGAATGAGCCTCCATGTACTCAAAAGTAAGTTCTTGTGCATTGTAACCAGCTCAAGGGGAGGTGCCAAAGCCTGACACTATTACTGAGGCTATGGAGTGCTCACAAAAAGGGACCTAGCGTGACAGCATTCTGGAAGACCAAATAAGCAGCTTAAAGAGTCAGATGCAGATATTTGCATTCAACCAATGGACAGAGGCAGCTGACTCCTGTTGTTGAATTAGCGAAGGATGAAAGAAGCTGAGGAGAAGGGTGATCCTGTAGGAGGACCAACAGTCTCAATTAATCTAGACCCCTGAGATCTCTCAAACACTGGACCACCAAACAGGCAGCATACATCAGCTGATATGAGGTTCCCAACACACATAAAGTAGAGGACTTCCGGGTCTGTGTTGATGATGCACCTAACTATCAAGAAACTGGAGGCACCAGGGAGTTTAGAGGTCAGATGGGGTATGGGTGGAGACCGGGGCATGGGGAGGAGGTATAGGATGTGGAACAGTCAGAGAGTGGACAGGAGTGTGTGGGGGGGGAATAAAATATGGAGTGTAAAAATTAATTAATTAGTTAATTTTTAAAAAAGAAAATACTACTTAGTTTTTTATATTTACTTTGGGGAAATTATGTACTTATAAAATTTGTAAGAAGTTTCAGAGATAAAATCAGTAAATAAATTGAAGCACAGTAAACATTCTCATTGTTAGGACTTAGTTATTTTTTTCACTACATGGAAAGAAAATGGATTTTTTTAAGACCTGACTCTCTTCATATTGATTATAATTTGATTGGGCCCATGGAGTTGCTGTTATGCTCAGAATGGAAGTGCAGTTTTTTCTCCCATATATCAGAATTATACAATGTGTATATATATTAAAGTACATTTATGCTTTGCTTTTAGACATTAAACTTGATGTCGCAATTAAAAAGAATAAAGTAAGCAGATATTTGACCTACCTATTGTTTTGCTTTCATTTGGTACTTGGATATTAAATTGCAGCTGCTTGAGAGGTTCCTGATTTTAAACCCTTAAAGGAATAAAAACACTGCTACATATGGCTACGCTAACACATGGCCCTAATTATAGTACAAACAAGGCACCTAGTCATCTCAACAAATTTTAGCCCAAGACACAAATAAACAGCTCATTAATGCAGAATGTTGCTGTGTAGGTCCAAACACAAAATCAAGATTTATATACACTCAGCTGAGTAGGTATCCAGAAAACATTGATGCAGAAATGAAAAAAAAAATCAAACATAATTTGACAATGATAGAACTTTGGGATGATATTCAGATAGCACTTTTTTAATTAAAGGAGAATGAACATAAACACAATTAGTTTAGCATTCAAACAGTTTTCTGTCAAAAGGCCTCTGCTTTTTTTTTAAAGTAGTGTCTTAGGGGTTTATTGCTATGTACAGATACCATGACCAGGGCAACTCTAATAAGGACAACATTTCATTGGAGCTTGCTTACAGGTTCAAAGGTGCAGTCCATTATCATCAAGGTGAGAGCATGGTAGTTTCCAGGCAGGCATGGTGCAGGAGGAGCTGAGAGTTCTACATCTTCATTCAAAGGAATCCAGGAACAAACTGGCTTCAAGCAGATAGAAGGAGGGTCTCAAAGCCCACCCCCACAGTGACACACTTCCTTCAACACGGCCATACCTACTCCAACAAGGCCATAACTCCTAATAGTGCCACTCTCTGGGCCAAGCATATTCAAACCAGCACATTCCACTCCCTGGACCCCACAGGCTTGTTCAAACACATGATTCTATAGGGGCCATACCTAAACATAACATAATGCAAAATATATTTAGTCCAACTTAAAAGTCCCATACTCTATATCAGTTGCAACAATGTTAAAAGTCCAAAGTTCAATGTCTCTTCTGAGATTCATCCAATCACTTAATGGTAGTTTTCAAAGCAAGACAGGAAACAAGATGAGCAAACTCCAAACTGTGCATCTCCCTGTCTAATGTCAAAGCAATCTTCAGATCTCCACCCCCCTTTTCACCTTTGTTGATTGCAAAAAATGTATATCTCCTAAGCTTGTTCCACTCCCTGTTAGCAGCTTTCCTCGACAGGTGTCCCGTAGCTCTGGCATCTTTAACATCCTGGGGTCTCCAAGTCTACTACAACTTCACAGCTTCTTGTTCCAATGCCTAGGACCCACAAATGACCTTCTGACCTCTTCCAAAGGGCTGACGTCACTTATCCAGCTCTGCCTTCTGTAGCACTCTAGGTTCTGGTTGACTCTACTGCTGCTATTCTTGTTGGTCATTCCATAGTACTGGCATCTCCAATACGCTGGGGTCTTCTGCTGAAACTAGGCCTTACCAATAACTTCTCGTGGTGCCAAGCCTCAACTCCTTTGCATGGCCCCTTCAGCCTGGGTCATCCACTAATACTGAGGCTGCACCTTCACCAATGGCCTTCCATGGCCTCTCACAGTGCCAAGCCTCAGCTGCTCTCCATGACCCCTTTTAAGTCTTCAAAACCAGTACCACCTGGGTGACTCTTACACATTACCAAGTATAACTGCACCACAAGGTACAACCTTGGCTATCTCTGGAACACAGCTTCTTTGTGCTCCCAGAAAACAATTCCCAGATTTCATCACAGTGATGCTGGTCTCTTCTTCAACATTGGTAATTTCTTAGCTCAAGTTAACCAGCATCAATCATCCCAGTAATCAATTCTACTCTTGAAACTAAAGCCACCTAGCCAAAGCTGCTGAGTTCTGCTGCTTGCTGGGGCTGGAACCTGACTCCCTTGTTCTATTACATTGTCTCTAGCTTTCTGTTTTATAATTTCTTCACTGCCTAAGCTCGGCTGTCCTGGAACTTGCTCTGTAGATTGACCTTAAACTCAGAGACCTGGATGCCTCTGTCTCCTGAACACTGGGATTAAAGGCATGTACCACCATGCCTGGACTTAAGCTTTTCTTTCCCTAGAATTTGCTATGTCCCAGGCTGGTCTTGAACTCAGAGATATGCTTGCCTTTGTCTCCTGAGATTAAAGGTATATACCTCCACTCATTGAATGAAGAGGCAGCTCTTAGGCATTTGTGTGGTCACATGGTCAGCTCAAATGGACCTAAAGATCCATGTCTAAAGGACCTGCAGTTGGCATTGATCTTGGCACCATCTACTTCTGTGTGGGTGTCTTCTAGCATGAAAAGGTAGAAATAATAGCCAATGACCAGGGTAACTGTACCACGCCGAACTACGATGCTTTCACTGACACAGAACAATTATTTGGGGATGCAGCCAAGAATTAGGTTGCAATGAACCTGACCAACACAGCTTTTGATGCCAAATGTCTGATCAGACGTAGGTTTGATAATGCTGTTTTTCAGTCTGATTTGAAGCACTGGCCTTTTATGGTGGTGAATGATGCAGGCAGGCCTAAGGTCCAAGTTGAATACAAAGGGGAGACAAAAAGTTTCTACTCAGAGGAAGTGTCCTCCATGGTTCTGACACAGATAAAAGAAACTGGAGAAGCTTACCTTAAAAAGACTGTTACCAATGCTGTGATTACAGTGCCAGCTTACTTCAATGATTCTCAGGGTCAGGCAACAAAGATGCTGGAACTATTGCTGGCTTTAATGTATTTTGAATTATCAATGTACCAACTGCTGCTGCTATTGCTTATGACTTAAATAAGAAGGTTGGAGCTTAAAGGAATATGCTGATTTTGACTTGGGAGATGGCACTTTTGATGTGTCAATCCTCACTATTGAGGATGGAATTTTTGAAGTCAAATCAACAGCTGGAGACACCCACTTGGGTGCAGAAGACTTTGACAACCACATGGTCAACCATTTCATTGCTGAGTTTAAGTGAAAGCACAAGAAGGACATCAGCGAGAACAAGTTTCTCCGCACTGCCTGTGAGCAGGCCAAGAGCACTCTCTCTTCCAGCACTCGGGCAAGTATTGAGATTGATTCTATAAGGGAATTGACTTCTATACCTCCATTACCCAGGTTCCATTTGAGGAATTGAATGCTGACCTGTTCTGTGGTACACAGGACCCTGTAGAGAAGTTCCTTTGAGATGCCAAATTAGACAAGTCATGATATTGTCTTGGTGGGTGATTCTACCAGAATTCTCAAGATCCAGAAACTTCTGCAAGACTTCTTCAATGGAAAAGAACTGAATTCTAATGAAGCTGTTGCCTATGGTGTATCTGTCCAGGCAGCCATTTCATCTGGAGGCAAGTCTGAGAATGTTCAAGATTTGCTGCTCTTGGATGTCACACCTCTTTCCCTTAGTATTGAAACTGCTGGTGGAGTCATGACTGTCCTGATCAGGGGCAATACCACCATTCCCATCAAGCAGACACAGACTTTCACCACCTACTCTGAAAAACAGCCAGGTGTATGCAGGTGAAAGGGCCATGACCAAGGACAACAACCTGCTTGGAAAATTTGAGCTCACAGGCATACCTCCAGCATTCCGTGGGGTCCACAGATTGAGGTTACTTTTGACATGGATGTCAATGGCATCCTCAGTGTTTCTGCTGTAGATAAGAGCATGGGAAAGGAGAAAAATTTAACAATCAGTACCGATTGAGTAAGGAGGATATTGAGTCTTCTAATAAGGTAAGAAGTACAAAGCTGAGGATGAGAAGCAGACAGATAAGGTCTCCTCCAAGAATTCACTGGAATTTTATGCCTTCAACTTGAAAGCAACTGTTGAAGATGAGAAACCTCAAGGCAAGGTCAATGATGAGGACAAACAGAAGATTCTTGACAAATGTAATGAAATCATCAACTGGCTGGATAAGAACCAGACTACAGAGAAGGAAGAATTTGAGCATCAGTATAAAGAACTGGAGAAAGTCTTCAACCCTATCATTACCAAGCTGTACCAGAGTGCTGGTGGCATGCCTGAAGGAATGCCTGGTAGCCTTCCTGGTAGATCTTCCCCATCCCGTGGTGCTTCTTCAGGCCCCACCATTAGAGAGATGGATTAAGTCAGTTCAAGAAAAGAGGGTAGCATTGTTCCACAGGGACCCAAAACAAGTAACATGGAATAATAAAACTATTTACACTGTCAATAGGACAAAACGGCAAACAACAG
>NC_034599.1:35913751-35920538 GCF_900095145.1 Mus pahari
TCAGGATTTGCTGCTCTTGGATGTCACTCCTCTTTCCCTTGGTATTGAAACTGCTGGTGGAGTCATGACGGTCCTCATCAAGCGCAATACCACCATCCCCACCAAGCAGACACAGACTTTCACCACCTACTCTGATAACCAGCCAGGTGTACTCATTCAGGTATGTTTCTAGAATTTTGTAGTTTGTAGAAATCCCAGGGAAGTTTCTCGCTGTGATGATGGATTCCAAAACCATTCGTAGTTTCCACCAGAAATTCTGTGTTGGCTAGTTCCTTCCTTGGATGTCTGAGCGACTGATCTTCCCCAAAATTGAGCTTAAGCTACAAGCAAGTAATTCCTAAAATCTAATGTCTTAATTTTTTTGTCTCTTCTAGGTGTATGAAGGTGAAAGGGCCATGACCAAGGACAACAACCTGCTTGGAAAGTTTGAGCTCACAGGCATACCTCCAGCACCCCGTGGGGTTCCTCAGATTGAGGTTACTTTTGACATCGATGCCAATGGCATCCTCAATGTTTCTGCTGTAGATAAGAGCACAGGAAAGGAGAACAAGATCACCATCACCAATGACAAGGGTAAGTATGGACATGCTGCTTAGTAAAAGAATAATAATGTTCATTCTTAACTTTTAAAAAGACATGCTCATGATTTTTGTAACTTAACAGGCCGCTTAAGTAAGGAAGATATTGAACGCATGGTCCAAGAAGCTGAGAAGTACAAGGCTGAGGATGAGAAGCAGAGAGATAAGGTTTCCTCCAAGAATTCCCTGGAGTCCTATGCCTTCAACATGAAAGCAACTGTGGAAGATGAGAAACTTCAAGGCAAGATCAACGATGAGGACAAACAGAAGATTCTTGACAAGTGCAATGAGATCATCANCTGGCTGGATAAGAACCAGACTGCAGAGAAGGAAGAATTTGAGCATCAGCAGAAAGAACTGGAGAAAGTCTGCAACCCTATCATTACCAAGCTGTACCAGAGTGCTGGTGGCATGCCTGGGGGGATGCATGGTGGCTTCCCTGGTGGAGGAGCTCCCCCATCTGGTGGTGCTTCTTCAGGTCCCACCATTGAAGAGGTGGATTAAGTCAGTCCAAGAAGAGGGTGGAGCATTGTTCCACAGGGACCCAAAACAAGTAACATGGAATAATAAAGTTATTTAAATTGGCACCATACAATTGTCCTGACTGAGTTAAATGTAAGAAATAATATTCAGGGAGATAAGTAACCAGCACTGCCAGGGAGCAAGGTCTAGCCTCAGGCTATGTTTACCCTGAACTGATGGGGTTTCAGCCTGGATAACACTTGACAAGGAACTCGGTGCTGGTTCTTAGCTATGAAGTCTGGGTGCAAATGCCCCATAAATTCTTAGAGGACTTGGCCTTCTAAACTCTACTTGCTTGTATAATTTAGTGTTCAACTGCCACCTAGTGGCCAGCTTTGTTCCAGAGGTCTGCATGCAGCAAAGCCTAGTAGCTTGCTGAACTGATATTTAGGGAAGTAGATTTGTCACATTACACATTACATAAGGCTTTTCGTCTGCTGGGAGTACTATACTGCTGAGGTCCATCTGCAGCCTGTGGCACTAGGTATTTCTAATTTGGGGGGCTGGATGCTTTGCCTTAGCAGGAGACTGCTCTATTTCCCTAATGCTGGGATTAAAGGCATGTACTGTAGTGAAAGCTGGGGAGGTACATTTAATTTACATAGGGTACTGTGTACAATCAACTGCAAGGACATTTTACATGTAGTGTTCATCTGAAACCCATGGTGGTTGCTGTTCCCCTGAGTATAAGAACATTTCAGTTTTCCTTAAGTGATTTTGTGTATGTGCACAGCTGGAGTCAATAGATGAGATGTGTATTCTGGGGACTGAAGGCAGGCAGTAATTGGCTTGCTAGGACCACAGCTGTCCCCCTGCCCCTACACTTGGAAGTCAAGCTTTATACTTAGGCTTGAAGCTAACTGGGCTTGCACAGAATGGTTAAACTGATTTTCCTGAGACAATTATGTAATACTAAAATGAAAACTATGGAAAAGCCATGGATTAAGTATTTCAATTCATAAGAGACTACAGGATGTTAAGCGTGGGCCACCCTTTCAGATTTGATAGGGATCCTAGATCCCTTTTACATGGAAGGTAGCATTACTCTGTAGACTAGAATGCTGTTACCTTATTCCTGGCTGTTGAAGCTGGTTTCAGGTTTGCCTGGAAAGTACCTGTTCACTACCATGCCAGTCTTAGTTAAAATTTAACCATAATGCATTCTTAGTGCTTTATTTCACAAGTAGCAGACTTTTTAAACTAAGAAATGCTTTTGCTATGAGCCACAGCAATAAAGTTCTCAACAGCAGTACAGTATTTCAACGTAATATTTGAGTTCAAGGCTCTAGGCTTATAGGTGGAATAATATATAGGACCCTTTCTTTGTAGAAAGACATTTTAGAAATGTTCTTGTAAAAAAAAAAAAAGAAATGTTCTTGTGCTCAATGATTTTTGAAACGTCTTCGTCCATCTTTGTCCAGCAGATGGCAGTAGTAGCTATAAAACAAATGCCAGGGTCCTTGGGAGAGCTGTTGGAACTTTATTTCTTTCAAGGTAGGATTTCTCTAGCCCTCAAACTGGGAGCAACTCCTGCCTCTGCATCCTGAGTGTTGGGATTAACATGATCCACCATGTCCCACTGGAACTTTTTTTTTTTTTGTCAAATGGGAGCAGGTGCCTTTTGCTTATTGCCAACGTGGCAAAGATTAGTAGCTAGTGATAGACCAACTCAAAGCCAAACATCCATATTCCTGTCTGAGTATGGCATTGTAGAGTGAGCAAGTGCCTGGCCAGGAATGGTGTGGGGGTCTGGCTTGAGTAAAGTTTAGTGCTTATCAATGAGAGAAGAGTAGAAAAAAAAACGAGAGTAGGGGGAACAAAGGCACAGTGGTCAAGGAGTCTTAATTCTGAGCCAATGTTTGGCAAGACTGCTGGGCACTGTGGCTCAGCTCAGGCAGAAACATTTGGCCAACAGGATTCAGTCTTGGTACCACACAAAACTTGGTGTGATACATGACTATATGGTAGCACTTGGGAGTGGAAAAGGAAAGGATCAGAAGTTCAGGGTCGTCTATAATCGTATAGTGAGTTCAAGGTCAGCTTTGGCTCTAGCAAGCTACTCTTAAGACGAGAGCTATAACAATTCATATACCAGCTGCTTTGCTCTGAGGGTGTGGTAGATATTTGTGTATATTCAAAGAACGATGCAGAACAATCTAGTCAAAACCCTATAGCACTATTGCTGTGTTTTGGCCCCACACTCCCTTAGCTATCCATTCTGAACATTTTAGAGACAAGGAAGCTACAGCACATGGTCTTTTATGACTTAACATTTTCCACCAAGTTGCTGTAGGTAGGGAAGAGCAAATGGGAGAGAACTGTTAAGAGTAGTTGGGAAGATGGAGAAGAAATAGAAGTAAAAGTGTATCCTTACAAGTATGTAAGGGTAGAGGACATGCCTCCCGGCCGCAATCTAGCATTTAGGAGGTAGAGGCAGGAAGAATGCAATGGTGAGGTTATTTGATGTTTTGATGCGTTGGGGCTCAATTCAAATAGTTTCCACTCTCAGGAAATACTTGAGACTTGAAAGAAGGCCAGCTGCAAGCAAGATGTCAATTAGAAGAACCTTGGGAAGTTCAACAGAAGCTTTTTGTTGCTTTGCTATTTCTTGGGTTTCTGTCCAGAGACCTGCTGTGCCCTCTAACACTGTGCAACGCTGCTGAACAGATTACTTTTCAGGAACTACCTAAGAAGTGGAGGTTACAATACTCGACCTTAGGATCGTCAGGAGAATGAAGTGAGCCAGTGTGTGCAAACCATTTAGCCCTGCAGCTGACTTGGGAAAGGGCTCCGTAAATGGGCTATCATTAGCTATGAGTGCACACTATTTCCTAAGGGTCCTATACACAGCGACACACACACACACACACACACACACACACACACACACACACACACACACACAGGTATTTTAAAACAACAGACTTGGGCTGGTGAGATGGCTTAGTGGGTAAGAGCACCTGACTGCTCTTCCGAAGGTGCAGAGTTCAAATCCCAGCAACCACATGGTGGCTCACAACCATCTGTAACAAGATCTGACTCCCTCTTCTGGAGTGTCTGAAGTCAGCTACAGTGTACTTACATATAATAAATAAATAAATCTTAAAAAAAAAAAAACAAACAGAAAAAATAACCAACAGACTTATTGTCTCCAGTGGAGAGACTGAAAGTCCGAAATCAACATTCGGACGAGAGCCATACTTGTCAGGGAGGGAACCTTCCAACGCTCCAGCCACCTGCTGCCCTACTATGCTGCTTGTCACTGTGTAAATTTAGCCTTTTAGAAGCACAACCTTAAACATTAGCTTCCCAGGCAGCTCTGCAAGGACCCTACTTACAAATTTGGAAAGTCATTCTCTGAGGTTCTGGGATTAGAATTCAGTGACAGTTCAACCCAGAGCCATCACATTCCAGGTTGTCACGGGGAAAGCAGCTTCCCAATTGTGCAAAACCAGAAAAGGAACCCTAGGATAAAATCCAAATACCGGGCTGGAGAGATGGCTCAGCGGTTAAGAGCACTGACTGCTCTTCCGAAGGTCCTGAGTTCAATTCCCAGCAACCACATGGTGGCTCACAACCATCCGTAAATAGATCTGGCGCCCTCTTCTGGAGTGTCTGAAGACAGCTACAGTGTACTTACATATAATAAATAAATCTTAAAAAAAAAAAAAAAATCCAAATCCAAATACCTGTTCTTCAGTGAGATGGAGTGTCAGGTCTTCTCACTGCAGTCTTTCTCCGCCCCACCCCACCCCCACACACAGCAGGCTTCAGCTGTAGGGGCTCTTTTTCTTTCCTACTTCGTCATCTCTCCGTCGTCCCTCCGGATTCCCAAACAATGCCTAATTCTATTATTTCCACTCATTTCCTCGTGGATGGCAGTTTATTTCTGTCATCAAGTCTCTGATGAAATCTATAGCCGTGAAATGTTTAGTCCAATCCCAACAAATCGTGTATAGTGGCGACATGTCACAGGCTGCCCGCGGCCTGCATTACGTGGTAATTTGGAATAGAGAGAAGTGATAATATAAGGCTGGGCTTCCTTTGTGAGCTCGCATTAATGCTGTAGCTGGTGATGTCAATTGACAGCCCATCGATTTGGGCTAATAGTGCACGGAGGGGGCAGAATGGGGGCAAGGCAGGGAATAAAGGATATTGACGTCCAGTCACTAGGATCCCGGCAGCTTTTAATCTATTATTGCCCTCTTTTAATGCAACTTTCACATGTCAACCACATTTGCTTCTCCTCGCTCGGCCTGCTGAGCTGAACTGTGAAGCCAGTGGGGTGCCACCCCCAGAGTGGCTCAAAGTTCCCCAGTATTGATTCTTTGATGCTCTGGGGTGTGAATTATAATTATTTCATTAAGCCCTTTAATGGGTATCAACCATGAACCTTCTCCAGCCCAGGCTGAGGAGACCAGAACAAGGTCCACGTCATTAATCTATGTTCATCTCGTTGCCACCAATTGTCCGACTCTCGGCCCTTATTCGTTTTTTTCCCTCCTATTATCGTATCTAAGGTTTTAGTAGAATCAGGTCGATCTACTCCCAGAGAGGAACTGGGAAGAGGGGCTGGGTGATTTGGGGAGACTTGAGGGGAGGCCACAGTTGAGCAGACCGCAGAGCTGGCTGGTCACACTAAGGGGCTAACTTAGCACACCTCAGCCCAGCTCTGCCCAGCTCCAGTTGGTCTGTGCAGGGAGGTGACGCTGGAGATCTTGGGACAAAATCAGAGAGATTGCAGCCCCTTGTGTCTGAGTCCTTTGTGGTGGTGGCTTTGGAATACCACACACACACACACACACACACACACACACACGCACACGCACACGCACACGCACACGCACACGCACACACCCCACTTAGGCCATTTCTCACATGCTAGGGTCCTATGGGTTCAAAGGCCTTGTGGCTTCAAACACTTTAGACTCCAGGAGGAGGGAGAGGAGTGAAGATGTGGATAAACAGCAGTCACTGGTGAGAGTATTGAGTAAGCCACAGACTCCAATGGAAGGGACACTGGACCCAGACTTGGATAAAGGAGGCTTTCCTGGAGCCAGTGCCTAAGGCAGCCCTAAGGAAATGAGTGGGAAAGCCAGAGGAAAGAGGAAGGAAGGGTTTGCCTGTTTGTGGGAACAGTGGTTGTAGAGATCTGAAAGTGAAGATATGCAGGCACATGAGACTTGGGGACCTTAAGTAACCTTACTTTCCCACCCACCACACTCCCTTTTCAGTAGCATTGGGTGGAACCTAGGGCATCAAACACTGGAGGCAAATGTCCTACATCTGAGCCCAGGCCTATGCCCAATGTCATCTTCTAGGCCACTTTTCTCTACTGGTGTCTCATCAGAAGCCTTAGGAAAGCCAGAAACCCTCCAGGTAAGTATTTCTACCCTTTCTCTCTCTTCCTTCCTTCCTTCCTTCCTTCCTTCCTTCCTTCCTTCCTTCCTTCCTTCCTTCCTTTCTTTTTTTGTTTTGTTTTGTTTTTTTCGAGACAGGGTTTCTCTGTGTAGCCCTGGCTGTCCTGGAACTCACTCTGTAGACCAGGCTGGTCTCGAACTCAGAAATCCACCTGCCTCTGCCTCCCTAGTGCTGGGATTACAGGCATGTGCCACCACTGCCCGGCCTGTTTCTACCTTTTCTAAGAGAGTTTTTCCTTCTTCCTAGGCCAAGAGTAAACGACATAC
>NC_034599.1:35923693-35926369 GCF_900095145.1 Mus pahari
TTTCTGAGTTCTAGGCCAGCCTGGTCTACAAAGTGAGTTCCAGGACAGCCAGGGCTATATAGAGAAACCCTGTCTCGAAAAAAAACAAAACCAAAACAAAACAAAAAAAAAAGTGTGCACCACTATACCAGGCTCTCTAATTTCTTTTCAAGTTTTTTTTAAACAAACAAACAAACAAACAAACAAAAAACACGATTTCAGCTGGGCATGGTGGCTCATGCCTTTAATCCCAGCACTTGGGAGGCAGAGGCAGGTGAATTTCTGAGTTCGAGGCCAGCCTGGTCTACAGAGTGAGTTCTAGGACAGCCTGGGCTACGCAGAGAAACCCCGTCTTGAAAAAAACAAAACAAAACTGATTTCAATCTGATTACTCATATAAATATTAAAACATCAACATTTAAAATCATTACCTTTCTTTCTTTCTTTCTTTCTTTCTTTCTTTCTTTCTTTCTTTCTTTCTTTCTTTCTTTCTTTCTAGATTATTTCCTTTGATTTAATGTGTATTGGTGTTTCACCTGTATGTGTGGTCTGGGCACCTTGTGCATGCAGTGCCATGGAGACCAGAAGAGGGTGTCAGATCCCCTAGAACTGAAGTAACAGGTGGCTATTTGGGTGCTAATTGAACTCAGGTTCTCTGGAAGAGTACCAAGTGTTCCTAACAGCCAAACCGTCTCTTCACCCCTCATTATGTGTCTTTATTGGGACATCGTTTATTTCGTTGTTGGACATAGGACCTCTTGGAGCCCAGAATGGCACTGAATTCACTATTTAATTGAAGCTGCCCTTGAACTCCTGATTCCCCTGACTCTACCTCTCAAATGCTAAGATTACATGTCTGTGCTGCCATGTCCAGCAGTCAGCTCAATTTTGGTTTAAAATAGCAGGCTGACTTATGATGGAGATGCTATTGACTCTATAGCTCAAACTGAGTAGAGCTGACAGTTTAATAATATTAGGTCTGAAGATGGAACATCTCTCCATTACATAGGGCTTCAATAATCTGTCAATTGGTAGTTAAACATGAAGAACTCTTGTGTTTCATTTCTTAAATGTATTCCTAATTATATGGATTTGTTTTGTTTTTCACAAATAACTCACAGGCTGAGCTTGAGCTAGTTAGTAGCTTGCCATCTCAGCCTCCCTCCTAGGTGCTAGGATTACTGGTGTGAGCCACTCCACCTGGCTAATTATGTGTTTGATGCCACTGCAAATGGAATTGTTTTCAAACTTCGTTTTCTAGTTATTTATTCCTTTTATATAGGGATGACATAAAATATTATATATATATATATAATATATGTGAATATTATATATATACACATATATATATACACACACACACACACACACATATATATATATATATATATATATATATATATATATATATATATATATATATTTGACCTTGCTAAGTTTAATTATCCATCCTAATAGTCGATTAAGGGACTTTTCTCTCTGTTGTATACTGTGATAGATTTTCCATAGGTGCTGATGCATCTATGATTTGCTGTATCTTCACATTAAAGTATATATGTTGCACATGGCCACCTACCCAAAATAAACTGCAGCAGAAACAATGGTGGAGGAAAGGGACTAATTTGAGAAATGTAAGAGAGTTGCCACTTAAAGGAGACTCCTGGGAGCTGAAGAGATGGCTCAGTAGTTAAGAGAACTAACTGCTTTTCCAGAGGACTCAAGTTCGATTGCCAGTATCAGCATGTTGGCTCACAACCATATGTAACTCTAGTTCCAGTGGATCTGACACTCTCTCTAGCGCTTGAGGGCTCCAGCCATGCATGTGGTGCACAGACATGAAGGCAAAACACAAAACCACATAAAAACAAGCAAATAGATTTAAAGAAAATCCCTGAAATGGAAATAATGAGAAAGAAAACTTACAGATGAGACTAGGTTTGGGCAATTGTCCAGAAGAGTCAGAAGTCACTTGAGTTTGATCAGGTTTTGTTTCTTGAGACAGGTTTCATGTAGCCCAGGCTGGCCTTCAGCTCTGTGGTAGAGGATGACCTTGATCTCCTGATCCTCTTGCTTCTATTGCCTAACCCACCAAGTGCTGAGATCACACACATGTGCCACCACACCAGCCTCCAAAGTCTCTTGGGATGTGGCTCTTTCTTTGATGTGAAGGACTTTTGCATGTTGCAAGACATTAAACGTCCCTCTTCCTCACTTACTACTGAAGTCCAGTGGTGTCCTCAAATCATAGCGACAACCAAAAATGCTTCCAAAAGTGTGCCCCTAGGTGTCCTCTAGGGTTGAACTACATTTGAGCCCTCTTTTTGGAGTTGGTGTTGGGCTAAAACAAAGCCCTAGCTCTGCATCCTTTTGACTTTATGGTCACACGACTTTCTCTTTCTTCACTATCAAGTGAAGATGGAGGGGGATGGACATACCCAGGTCATAAGATGTGGAGAAGATTGAATAACAACGTGGTAAGTTAGCAGGGTTTCAAGCACGTGGAACCGAGAACTAGCTAATAGGTATCAAGCATTTGTTATTCAGTTGTGTAGAATAAGCACAGAATGACGTAGGCATAGAAATGTCACATAATTAATCCCAGCACTTGGGAGGCAGGCGGATTTCTGAGGTCGAGGCCAGCCCGGTCTACAAAGTGAGTTCCAGGACAGCCAGGGCTACACAGAGAAACCCAGTCTC
>NC_034599.1:35927726-35929777 GCF_900095145.1 Mus pahari
CTCTCTCTCTCTCTCTCTCCTTCCCTCCCTCCCTCCCTCCCTCCCTTCCTTCCTTCAAGACAGGGTTTCTCTTTTGTAGCCCTGGCTGTCCTGGAACTCACTCTGCAGACCAGGCTGGCCTCGAACTGAGAAATTTGCCTGCCTCTGCCTCCGAAGTGCTGGGATTAAAGGTGTGTGCCACTACTGCCCGTCCCCCCTCCTCTCTTTCAATAGAAGAATATCTAGCTTCTAGTTCTAGAAGTAAAAAATCACAGCAAACACATTTGCTTGGCCTCCGGTGATGGCGAAGAGCCATCTGGGTCTGGCCTAAATCCTCCTGTGTTCTCCTTTCAATCAGGTCCCTTGACTATGGGATCAAAGATTGTCAGTGTAGGAGTGCCTGTCTTGTTATCACATTGAAGAAACTGAGGCTTGGAATGGCTGAGGTGTTTGTACGGGTCCATGTAGCTGAATTCAGCAGGCCACTGAGTGGCTTTGAAAAAAAAGCTGTTTTGGGTTCAATACAAAGGGTACCATTTGAAGCAACCAACACATTGACTTTCAGCCTGAGAATTCAGCCAGCGTTACAAAAAGCTTCTTGGTATTGTGCTGGCTCCGGGGCTCGGGAATGAGTCTCATAAGAATCCTTGCCCTAGGAGCCTGTGGTGGGGAAAGCAGAAAAAGGTTCTGAAAGACTAGGGAAGAGAGAGGGAGAACGGAGAGGCAGCGAGCACTTTTCAAACGGGTGAAGAGTGATACTTTCAGTCTGACTCTAGTCAGAGCACAGTGGGGCGAAGGAGGGCGATAGCAAGAGGCAGCTCTGGGGCTGCCTGGGGCTGCCTGGGGCTGCCTGGGGCTGTCTGGGGCTGCCTGGGGCTGCCTGGGGCTGCCTGGGGCTGTCGGGGTGGTTAAGTTACTCCTTATTTCTAACCGGGAGTTCTCCTAAAGACTCTGAGATTGACCCCCCACCCCCACCCCCATAACTAATATCTGTTCAGCTCCCCTTTTAGGGACATCGTTGGAAGGAGGCTGGAAAGCTGAAGGAAGAACAAGGGGACCCACCTGCCATTTGTTGCCACAGAGCACCCTGAAGAACATTACTTGAGGGCTGGGTGTGGTGGCACACACGCCTTTAATCCCAGCACTTGGGAGGCAGAGGCAGGTGAATTTTTGAGTTCAAGGCCAGCCTGGTCTACAGAGTGAGTTCCAGGACAGCCAGGGCTACACAGAGAAACCCTGTCTTGGAAAAACAAAACAAAACAACAACAACAACAACAACAACAACAACAAAAAGAGCAGTACTTGAATTGGACTCCTGCTCTTTGTTTTGTTGATGTAGGACTTTTTTTTTTTTCTTTCTTCTTTTTAAAAGACAGGGTCTCACATAGCTCTGTATGGCCTGGAACTGGAACTCATGCTTTTTTGGTCTGGAACTCAAGACATCTTTCTGCCTCTGCCTCTGCCTCTGCCTCTTAAGTACTAAAATTGAAGCCATGTACCACTATGTCCAATTAAAAAAAATATTTATAAGCCTCCCCCTCCCCCCCAAAAAAAGATTTGCTTCCCAAGTCCCTACCACTCTGGTGACTACTTTCCAAATGTTAATTTCTTCAGCACCCACTTTACCAGGGAATTCTCCCACTGAGATCTGTGGTGTGACTTCCAGGGTGGGTTTGTTTGTTTTGGAGACAGGACTTTAGCTGGCCTGGAACTCTATAAGGAGCACAGGATGGTATCACACTCTCAATCCTCCTGCCTCAGCCTCTCAAAGGGCTGAGTTTTTAAGTTTGTACCACTGATTCTCAGATCTTTGTTTCTGTTTTTAGGTTGTGTTGTTTGTTAAATCTTATGTGTGCAGATGTTTTGCCTGCGTGGTGCTCACGGAGACCAGAAGAGGGTGACAGGTTCCCTGGAACTGGAGCTGAGAGCCATCATGGTCATGTTGGGAACTGAACGGGGGCTGAGTCCTCTGAAAGAGCAGCTAGTGTTCCTAACCACTGAGTCACCTCTCCGGCAGCTAGTGTTCCTAACCACTGAGCCACCTCTCCGGCAGCTAGTGTTCCTAACCACTG
>NC_034599.1:35930642-35956515 GCF_900095145.1 Mus pahari
GTTTCTCTGTGTAGCCCTGGCTGTCCTGGAGCTCACTCTGTAGACCAGGCTGGCCTCGAACTCAGAAATCCGCCTGCCTCTGCCTCCCGAGTGCTGGGAAAGCCTCTTTCTTTTTCTCCCATTATTTTGCTGGAGTTCAGAGTCTTAACTGGCTCAGCGAAAGGTATTCTGTTTTCCTTTGACATTTATTTCCCCCCTTCCCCTCTCTCTCCCTTCTACTCTCCACCCCCAAGACAGCATCTCATGTAGCCAAGGACGACTTTGAGCTACTACTAACCTTTCTGCTTTTCACTCCCAAGTGCTGGGATTATAGGCATGCACTACCAGGCCTACCCTCAAAATATGGAATTATGGTAAAATACACACAAATGTCCATTTTAATATTTTTTCTTTTGAGACAGCCTCACTGTGTTGTTCAAGCTGGCGTGTGTGTGTGTGTGTGTGTGTGTGTGTGTGTGTGTGTGCGTGCATGTAGAGGCTAGGGAACAGCCTTCAGCGTTGTTCCCTAAATGCTGTCCACCGTGAGCTTGCCAGGGCTCCTCAGGGACCTCAGGTCTTTTCCCACTTCCCCAGGTTACACCACCACAGCTGGCTGTTTCCACATGGATTTTTAGGGGCAGAAATCAGATCCTTAGGCTTGCAAGGCAAGCACCACCAGAGTTATCGCCTCAGCCCGGTCTTGAACTCTTGATCCTCTTAAATTGGCCTTCCAGGAGTGAGGCTGCAGGTGTGAATTAGCATACCCAGACTCCATCTTAATAATTGTCAAGTGCCTGTCGCTCGCGGGTTAACTACACTCACACCCTACCTCTCGACTGTTTTTAGTTGGTGAAACTGAAACACTGCCTTGCGATGCACCTCATTTTTTTTCTTCCCCAGCGTTTTGGCAATTACTATTTTCCTTCCATTTCTATGAATGTCACTACTTCAGATATCTCATATTATATATAAAACATACTTTTTTTAAAAAAAAGATTTTATTTATTTATTATTTTATGTAAGTACACGGCAGCTGTCTTCAGACACCCCAGAAGAGGGAGTCAGATCTTGTTATGAATGGTTGTGAGCCACCCTGTGGTTGCTGGGATTTGAACTCGGGACCTTCAGGAAGAGCAGTCGGTGCTCTTAATCACTGAGCCATTGCTCCAGCCCATAAAACATACTCTTATAACTAACTTTAGATTGTTTTGTGGAATTAAAGGAAGCAGATACCACCAAACTATGCCCCCAGCCCTGTCATCTATCTACCTATCATTTATCGATTTATCTGTCTATCCTGTGCATATCAGTACCACTGAACTATGCCCGAAGGCCCCCCTCTCCAGCCCTACATTTTTTTTTTTTTTTTTTTTTTTTGGTTTTTTTGAGACAGGGTTTCTCTGTATAGCCCTGGCTGTCCTGGAACTCACTCTGTAGACCAGGCTGGCCTTGAACTCAGAAATNCGCCTGCCTCTGCCTCCCAAGTGCTGGGATTAAAGGCGTGCGCCACCACGCCCGGCTTCAGCCCTACATTCTTAATCTTATTTGGATGCAATAATAATATTAAATGTGGGAAGGAAAGGCAAAGCCTATATGGAAGAGTCCTGGATCATTTATCTTTAGTTTATGATCTCAAAATATTAAGAAATGCACGTTTATAAAAATTGTGGTTTTAGAAACATTTACATTTAATGAATGCATATCTCTTTAATCCACGCAGTTGGATCTTTCTGAGTTCAAGGTCAGCCTGGTCTACAGAATAAGTTCCACGACAGTCAAGGCTACCCAGAGAAACCCTATTTAAAAAAAAAAAAATCAAGCTGGTGTGGTGGTGGCTTAGTATTCAAGAGGCTGATATTAAAAGATTGTGGGCAACCTGATCCCTGTAGTGAGACCCAGGCTAGCCTAGGCTATCAGACTCTGACTCAAACGAACAAACCACAAACAATTTAAATTTAGGTTTCTGATTACAAGCCTATACAGTGTCTCTAGTAGTCACACCTAAGCAGGACTGTCCTTTCTGAGTGTCTCATACAGAATATCCGCCCCACCCCCAAACTCCGGGTCTTAGCACATAGTTTCCGCTTTTAGTGCGCTTCTCACACAAGCAATATGGTATTCTGGCTGCAATGGAAGTTGCCCAGCATGCTGATCGAGATAGGCTGCCTTGGAGGAGATGGCTGCTGCCAGTTCTGGGAGTTGAGTGTTCAGGAAGAGATCTGACCACCAGGACTCAGAATCACAGCTCGGAAGAATGGTTACAGAATGGGAAGAGAGTTGCTGCTGTACTACTATTTCCAGCTTTCCTTCAGCCCCCCCTCCCCCATTCCGCGCCACTCCCCCCCCCCCCCCCCCCCCCCCTCTCTCTCTCTCTCTCTCTCTCTCTCTCTCTCTCTCTCTCTCTCTCTCTCTCTCTCATTCAGCACCCAGTAGGGTCAATATTCATGGTTATTCTCCACCTGACCCCCCCCCCCCCCCCCCCCCCCCGCCTCCGCGCACTGCCAAGTCCACAGGCGCATCTCCGCCCCCTGGGGGGAAGAAGCGGCGGTGGGCTACACATTCATTTCCCACCTTTCATTTGCAGCAGGCCGCCTCTGGTTGTTGGGCATCCACAGTTTAATTTACACAATCGAGCTCTGGGTACCCGTGGAAAAACAGTCCAGGCGCCGCAGCCATCCATCAGTATTCTCTTCAGTCTCCCGACAGCTGCTCACTCTGGGCTGGCTCAACCTGTACTGACCTCATCTGCTCAGACAGAGCAGAGGAGGATCTGGGAAAAATTAGTTATATTAGTGGCTCCCTGAAACACTCCGTTTACTTGTGATATGACAAATATTTCAGCCATTAGGATCTCTCCGTCTCTTATCATCTTAGATGCACTCACTTACATTCCAAATCACTACTTAATTTAAAAGCCTATCTGTTGAGATTGCAAAAGGCCTAGAGGAAGGGAGGGACAGCCGCTGGCGCTGCTGCTCGGGCTGGAATAGAATGAGGCTAGGAAGTTTGATTGAATCTTTCTCTCTGAGACTTATGCTCAGTCAGGTACAGTGTAAACATTTAGGAAGCAAGAGATTTAAAGGGCCACCCTGCACTGCCAAGATTGAGACATTCTGTTTGGAGTGGTCAAACAGCATGGTGACCCCCAGGCAATGGCTTTATCGTGGGTGTTCCCATGCTCTCTGAACTTCGCCCTTACTCCTCACCATACAGTGGTTCATTCAGGGAATGTTCATTGAACCCTGAGAGATGCTAAATGACACTATAGATTCTGAGGGTGCAGGGAGCTGCGGGGCCATCCTTGAAGCAGTTCTTAGCCTATTATTAACAGCAAACATTTCAACCCTTATTGTGTGCCAGGTATGTTAAAATACCACGTGGTGGGTCTTAGTTAGGGTTTCTATTGCTGCAACTAAACACCATGACCAGAAATAAATAAATAAATAAAACGAGATGGAGAAGAAAGGGTTTATTCAGCTTACATTTCTACATTGTAGTCTCTCACTAAAGGAAGCCAGGACAGAAACTCAAGCAGGGCAGGAACCTGGAGGCAGGAGCTGATGTAGAGGCCATGGAGGGGTGCAGTATTGGCTTGCTTCCTCGGCTTGCTCAGCCTGCTTTCTTATAGAACCCAGGACCTCCAGCCCAGGAATGGCACTACCCACAATGGGCTGGGTCCTCTCCCTCTGCTCAATAATTGAGAAAATGCCTTACAACTGGATCTCATGGAGGCATTTCCTCAACTGAGGGTCCTTCCTCTCTGATGACTCTAGCTTGTGTCAAGTTGCCACAAATAGCCAGTACATAGTATTTTCTTCATTGTCTTGTTACTCCAGTATGTAGTCATTCACGTGTTCAAATCTTACTCCACAAACCAGAAGAGTAGCCTCTCCTTCCCACCATCTCCCTGCTCTCCCATCTCACCATGTAGCACAGGCTGTCCTTGTAATCCTCCTGCCTCAGCCTCCTGGACTCTGGGACTGTGGCTGTTAGCCAACACGCCTGGCTTGTCTGACTCTAATTCACAGTACTATACACTGTGTGGGACTATTACCACTGGGACTTGCAGGCAAGAAACCCCTAGGACAAATGGCATCCTGTAGACACGTGTGTTGTTTGGACAGGACATGGATGAACAGGTGGACTGTGTCAGGGCTAAAACCTTCCTCAGGGGTGAGAGTGAAAGAGGGATAGAACCAAAGCCCAGCTGTCACCACTGCCTAGCTACCACGCGGATGGACATCTTGCTTATTTAATCATTTACTAATCCTTTTTATTATCTGCTTTTGCTTCTCTCTCTGTCTCTCTCTCTCTCTTCTCTCTCTCTCTCGTCTCTGTCTCTGAATGTGTGTGTGTGTGTGTAAAGGATGTCTGTGCCACAGCACACGTCTAGAGGTCACAGAACAACTTGGTGGAGTTCATTCTCTCTTACCTCTTATGTGGGGTCTGGCCTATGAACACAGGTCATCTGGTTTGTGTGGAAGGCATCTTTATTCCCAGAGCATCACTCAGGTCCCAGTGGTGTTTGTGAGTGTGTACATTTAAAGGTGCACACACATACTTGTGTGCAAGTATAAGGGGGAGGTTTGTACTAGTCAGGGTTCTCTAGAACTTACAGAATGAAAATCTCTCTCCATATATGTGCACACACACACACACACACACACACACACACACACACACACACTCTCCCTCCCCTCCCCCCCTCTCTCACACACACACACATCCTGCTAGTCCAACAATGACTGATCATTAATGGAAAGTCCAAGAATCCAGTAGTTGCTCAGTCCACGAGGCTAGATATCTCAGCTGGTCTTCAGTATACACTGGGATCCTGAAGAAATAGGCTCTAATACAGTCAAGGAATGGACTGGTTAGTGAAGGCCTGAGCAAGCAGGCTGAGAGAAGACCGCTCCTTCTCCCTTGTTCTTTATTATGTAGGCTGCCAGCAGAAGGTGTGACCCAGATTAGAGATGGGCCTTCCCACCTCAAAGGTCCGGATTAGACAGGGCATCTTCCTACGTCCAGTGATTTACTTAAGCAAACAGTCCTCACAGGTGTGCCCAGGTATTTGGGGATTTTTAGTTGATTCCAGATATTGACAACCCAAAATAGCCAAGGTTGATATTGAATATCTAATTGCTCTTCACCTTATGTTTGGAGGCAAGGCCCCTTGATGAATCTAGAGCTCACCTTTGTGGCTCACCTGACCAGGCAGCTTGCTCTGGGTGATCCGGTCTGTGCCACTGCCCTCTGGGATCTCAGGTGAGCCCACCTGAGCCTACCTGGCGTTTATCTTGTTCAGGGATCTGAGCTCTGAACCTCACACTTTCTTGCTGAACTGTCTTGCTTGCCCCTACTTCTGCTTTATCTGGGACTCTCCCCCTTTGAGATCCTGGCTAACTTTAGTCCCTGTGCTTTAGCATTTTTCAGCTGGGGAAGAGAAATGTCCTTTCTGTTTGCTTTTAAACATTGGTGATAAATTGTAATCACAGGTAACTAAGACATACACAGTGGAATGGTGATATTAGTCCAATTATGTATTTATGACCTTAAGTACTTTAGATTGATTCTCCCTGTTTTTTGTTTTTTGTTTTTTTTGAGACAGGGTTTCTCTGTGTAGCCCTGGCTGTCCTGGAACTCNTTGAACTCAGGACCTTTGGAAGAGCAATCGGTGCTCTTAACCACTAAGCCATCTCTCTGGCCCCCTATTTATTTGTTTTTAAAGATTTATTTATTTATTTTGTTTGTGAGTTTTCTATCTGTATGTACGCCTGCATGCCAGAAGAAGGCATTAGATCCCATTGGAGATGGTTGTGAGCCACCCTGTGGTTTCTGGAAATTGAACTCAGGACCTCTGAAAGAGCTGACAGTGCTCTTAACCTCTGAGCCTTCTCTCCAGCACCAATATAGTTTTATTTTGATTTCTCTTATTTTCAATGTACTGGAGATTTTTGTTTCTTTGGTTGGTTTTGGCTTTACTTTTTGTTTTTAGAGACAGGGTTTCTCTCTGTAACCCTGGCTGTCCTGGAACGCATTCTGTAGACCAGGCCGGCCTTGACAGATGCAGAGGTTGGCCTGCCTCTGCCTCAGGAGCTCAATACCTCCACGCAGCTGGTTTTGGGGAACAAAGGCTTATACGAATGCTAAGTCTGTACTTTATCAATGAGTTACACTCTTAACCCTTTGAAATTGTATTTTGAAATAGGGTCTTAGTAAGTATCCGGGCTGTTCTCAAACCTGTGTCCTTCCTCCCTCTGCCTCTGAGTAGCTGGGACTTCAATGTGCACCTCACACTCAGCCCTGCATTGCTCTTACTGCTGTCGCACACAGTATATCCCCTCATGAACCTTTAAATACATTGATACATAAAGATACCTAATTGCCCACTACCCAATAAAGTAGCGGATTGAAATCACTAGTCCCCCATCCAAGGAAGAGAACATAGCAGATTACAAAGGTTAAGTCATTTGCTCAACATGGCTGATGTTTGACTGCCTGACTGTTCGGCACTGTGAATTTTCCAGAGCTCTATTGTCAGGAATGCAACTTGGACCATCTGTGTTTTGCGTTTGGGGAACAGTTGGTGCACAGTTTCCCATCTCTGAGCTCAGATTGCCTCTGAAGGTACCGTCATGATTGGGGCTATTCTAAAAGACGGGGCTATATTTGTAAAAAGAAAAAAGAAAAACAGTGTAAGACCAAATATGTCACCTAGCAGTACCCAGCCCACTGGGGCATTTTGAATCTCAGTGTCAGGACATTGGTGGGTGAGAGGGCTACAACCTATTTAATTCTGTTAGAGAATCAGTGAGGTGCTTGATGAAGCCATTAACTGGGGTTCGTGTCTCCATTCTATTTATGAGACTCCAGGAGGGCGGATGCTGATGGAAATGTATTGATTTCTTTTCCTGCCTTTACCGAATGGGTCAAAAACATGGTGTAACGCTGCTGGTTCCAATTAAAATCACCTGTTAGCTTACAAAGGTTGGTCCTCTCCTCCCGCCCCTTCGTCCCCCATTTAAAAAGGGTTTAAAAGATTTTCATTTAATTGATTTGCTGTAAAATGCCCTTTACAATTACCCAGATAAACTAGGCGTCACCTGTGGAGTAAGAGCCAATTTGAGCTGTTTATCCAGACTTCGCCTCTGGTCACTTCTCACCCTGGGATCTTGAGTTTCTGTATTGATAGCCTGCATCTGTCAACATTGGGTATTTTTAGTGGACTGCAGAAAGCTTTTAGGGAGATGGGGACTGTGGGGTTGCATCTTTGAGCAGGTGAAGAAAGCAGGACGGCCCCCCTCCCCCTTCTCTTTTTGGTGGTTGTTGTTTGAATTAAGAACACTTTATTGTTCAGAGAAGAAGCTAAGAAAATCAGCTCTGGGCCCATATGCCTGAAAGTAATCAGAGTTGGCTCATTTAACAACCTGAAAGTGGGCTTCAGGAAATAGTGACTTGGGTGATGGATAAAATCGAGGAAATAGTATATACAGTTTTCTCTTAGTGTTTGATTCATGGGCAGCTGTTGTTCATGTCCAAAGTTAGGGGAGTCTCATAAGGGCTGTCCTAGAAGTGATACTGGTGGGTTTTTGTTTTGTTTTGTTTTGTTTTTGCTGATGGGGAACTGAGAGACAGTTATTTTAGGCCATGTGTGTTTCTGACATAGATGCTTAAACCTGGTTCGAGCCATGCCCTTGCCATAGGAGGAGGAAGCAATGTGAGTCTTAACTGAAGAATTGTGAATGAAACTCATGTTAGAACACAAAGTATAGGCAAATATGGGAGGGTAATTCTGTAAATTATATACCTTACAATGTAGAAGCTGGTGATGAAAATCTCCCAAATTATGAAATGCTTTGTAAGCCTTTGAGAAACCTGGAGTTGTCTAAGTACAAAGTGTAATTTGCTTTTTAACTGTTATGGTTTGATAAGTATTTCTGTTCCAGCCAGGCGTGGTGGCACATGCCTTTAATCCCAGCACTTGGGAGGCAGAGGCAGAGGCAGTCAGATTTCTGAGTTCGAGGCCAGCCTGGTCTACAGAGTGAGTTCCAGGACAGCCAGGGCTATACAGAGAAACCCTGTCTCGAAAAAAAAAAACAAAAAAACCAAAAAAAAAACCAACCCAACAAAAAAGTATTTCTGTTCCTTTGTGTGCTGGGGACTTGGTTTGTGGAAACATTTTTTGGATGGGGGGCTCTGGGAACTTTGGAATGTGGGATCAAAGTAGAGGGGCAGGCTTCGGCTAGCATCTTGTCTTCAGCCTCTTCCTCTCTCTTTCTCAATCCTTCCTGTCCTCTATGAGGTGAAGAAGCCCTTCCATCACGTCCTCCCACCAAGGTGTTCTGTCCAAGCACACGGGTCAAGTGCCTTTGTATTGAACATCATGAAAAACTGGGCTAAAGTGAATCTTTAAAACCCTTTGAGTTATTTTAGCCAAGCATTTTGTCACAGCAGTGCAGAAGTAACTGTTGTTGTAAACACAGGATGGTGAAGAGAAAGTAAATTACAAGATGGCAGGATGTACGTGCCTGTGATCCCAACATTTGGGAGAAGAAGGCAGGAGGGGTCAGGAGTTCAAGACCAGCTTCAATTAGAAAGTTTGAGTCCAACCTAGGCTACAAGTTTGAGTCCAACCTAGGCTACAAGAGACCTTGCCTTAAACGAAGAAAGGGGGAAAAAAAAGATGAAAGAGGAGGCTGGTGGGTGGAAGCGATGGGGCAGGCCTTTAAGTACTGGAGGCAGAGGAAGGTGGATCTCTGAATTTGAGGCCAGCATGGTCTACAAAGCAAGTTCCAGGACAGCCAGGGCTACACAGAGAAACCCTGTCTCAGGAAAAAAAAAAGGAAAAGAAAAAGAAAAAAAGAAACTCTTTGGCGCCTCAGGAATCATATATGGAACTCAGCAGTTAAGAGCACTTGTTCTTGCAGAGGACTCAGGTCTAGTTCTCAGCACCCATGTGATGTTTCATGGCCATAAGTAGGTATGAACAATATGCACATACATACATGCAGGCAAAGCATGCATACACTTAAAATTAAATAAAAATCTTTTAAAAAATTAGACAAGGGGCTGGTGAGATGGCTCAGCGGGTAAGAGCACCCAACTGTTCTTCCGAAGGTCCGGAGTTCAAATCCCAGCAACCACATGGTGGCTCATAATCATCCGTAACAAGATCTGACGCCCTCTTCTGGAGTGTCTGAAGACAGCTACAGTGTACTTACATATAATAAATAAATCTTTAAAAAAAAAATTAGACAAAACCTTCCTGGGCAAGTGAGATGGTTCATTATCGTAAAGGTGCTTGCCACATAAGTTTGATCCCCAGATCCCCACCTGGAGGAAGGAGAGACCTGACTCCACAAAGTTGTTCTCTGACCTCCACATTTGTGCTGTGGCAAGAGCGTGTCCCTTCCCTCCTCACCTGTTTGTACACACACATACAGGCATGCATGGGCACCCATGTGCGTGCACACACTCATGCACATGAAATAAAGAAGGCATATTCTCAAGAGGAACAAGAGTACAGTTAGTTATAAACCCACCCACTGGGGCTGGAGAGATGGCTCAGCGGTTAAGAGCACTGGCTGCTCTTTCAGAGGTCCTGAGTTCAATTCCCAGCAACCACATATGGCTCAAAACCATCTGTAATGGGATCTAATGCCCTTTTCTGGTGTGTCTGAAGGCAGCAACAGTGTACTCACATATATAAAATAAATAAATCTTTGAGAAAATAACCTCAACCACTTAAATGTCACTTAGTAAATGAATGCATCAGAATTGTGATACTTGCCGGGCGTGGTGGCACATGCCTTTAATCCCAGCACTCGGGAGGCAGAGGCAGGTGGATTTCTGAGTTCGAGGCCAGCCTGGTCTACAAAGTGAGTTCCAGGACAGCCAAGGCTACACAGAGAAACCCTGTCTTGAAAAAACCAAAAACCAAAAAAAAAAAAAAAAAGAATTGTGATACTTCCCCACAACGAAATACTAATCAGCCATAAAAAATGAGCGAAGTACTGGAGTCCATACAGACATGCTACAGTGTAGACCAACCTTAAAAACACTATGCTAATTAAAATAACTCAGTCAGATTACATGGTATGATTCCATTTATAGCCACAGTCCATAATAGGCATATCCAAACTGACAGACAGTAGATTGGTGGTTCCTTAGGTTCTGGATGACTGCAAGACTATGGTGATATATTTTGGGGTGACAAAATGTTTTAAAATTAGCGGGGGGGGGTAGTATGTGACCTGTGTATTCTAAAGGGTACAGTTTGAACAGGTATATGGAATGTATATTATGTCTGAAAGAAGTTCAGAGCATTTCTCCTCTCCCAGCTTAGCTCAGTGAAAAGCGAGTGTCTCTTTGTGTAGCTGGCTACTGTGTCCTGTTCTTCTGGTCACCACAAAAGCCTGATTATCCTGGTTCCCATGGAGCCTCTGTCAGTTTCCGCTGACTTGGAATCTCACCCCCCCTTCCTCTTTCCCTTCCTTTTTATTCTTTAGTTGTGTGTTTACTTTTTGATTTTTTGGATTTTTAAAATGTATATGAATGTTTTGTCTCCATGTATACCTGTTTACCAAGTATGTGCCTTGTCCCTGCAGAGGCCAGAAGAGGGCATCTGCCCCCTGGAATTGGAGTTATAGATGATTGTGACCCATTACATGTATATTGGGAACTGAACTTGATTATCTCCAAGAGAAGTCAGTGCTCTTAGCCACTGAGCCCATCTCCTCAGCCCTATTTGATCCTCCTGCATCAGTCTCCTATATGTTGGGATTACAGGTGTGCACCGCTATGCACAGCTTTGTGTTTTGTTTGTTTTTGTTTTTTTTCATTATCTAATAAAGAGACATTTGTTTATTTTATCTTACCTACATCAGTATTTTGCCTGAAAGTATGTATGTGCGTTCTGAATGTGACTAGTGTTCCAAAGCCAGAAGAGGGTGTCGGATCCCTTGGAAACAGAGTTACAGATGGTTGTGAGCCACCATGTGGGTGCTGGGAATTGAACCCAGGTCCTCTGAAAGTGCGGCCAGTGCTCTTAACTGCTGTGCCAATTCTCCAGCCCCCTTTTGTTATTTTTGTAAAGCCCAGACTTGCCTCAAACTCATTATAAGTCACTAAGGATTGAATACCACCCTCTTGAGAGAGTTTTATGCTGTGCCCTGGCTAACCCATGTCTTACTGTGTAGATCAGGCTGCCCTCCAGCTCACAGAGATCCATTTTCTTCTGAGACCCGTGTGCTGGGATTAAAGGTATGAACCACCTTGCCCAGTAACTTTGAATTCTTTTTTTTTTTTTTAAGATTTATTATATGTAAGTACACTGTAGCTGTCTTCAGACACCCCAGAAGAGGGCATCAGATCTCATTTTACGGATGGTTGTGAGTCACCATGTGGTTGCTAGGATTTGAACTCAGTGCCTTCGGAAGAGCAGTCGGTGCTCTTAACCGCTGAGCCATCTCTCTAGCCCTGACTTTGAATTCTTGACCCTCCGCCTTCAGCTCCTGACTTCTGGAACTATAGACTGAGTCACTGGTGGGTCTTGGTGTGCTTGCCTTGGAACTGTGAAGGTTAACTTTGACTGTCAGTCTGACAATGTAGCATTGCCTGGGAAGAGGGTCTCAAGGATAGATTGTCTACATTGGCTTGGTCTGTAGGCATGTCTGTGGGGACTGTTGTAATTAAGTTAATTGATGTTAGAAGACCCAGCCCACAGTGGGCAGTATCATTCCTTTGGCAGGAGGTCCTGAGCTATCACAGGAATGGAGAGCAGAGCATAGACAAACAGACAAGAAAAGCACAGGCACTCATTCCTGCTCCACTCTTGACTGTAGACGTGCTGTGACCAACTGCGCTCCTATTCCTGTGACTTCCTTCAAAGATGTGAACTATATATATAACCTGGATTTGTGAGCTAAAATCAACCTTTTGTTCCCTAAGTTGCTTTCTGTTCATTTTTGGTTTTGTTTGGGTTTTAATCACAGCAACAGAAACAAACAAACAAAAAACTAGATTGAGAACATTTTTTTTTTTTTTTTTGGCTTTTCGAGACAGAGTTTCTCTGCGTAGCCCTGGCTGTCCTGGAGCTCACTCTGTAGACCAGGCTGGCCTCGAACTCAGAAATCCGCCTGCCTCTGCCTCCCAAGAGCTGGGATTAAAGGCATGCGCCACCATGCCCGGCTGAGAACATTTTTTTTTTTAAAGATTTATTTATTTATTATATGTAAGTACACTGTAGCTATTTTCAGACACACCAGAAGAGGGCGCCAAGTCTTGTTACGGATGGTTGTGAGCCACCATGTGGTTGCTAGGATTTGAACTCCGGACCTTCAAGTTTGAGGCCAGCCTGGGCTACTAAAAAGGTGGGAGGCAGGTAAGAAGACTCTGGATGTCAGGTGCTTGATGCTAACGGGTCTTACTGTTTCTTTTTTATTCGGGCAGCTTCGGGAGTTATCCGCATGTGTGCAAACACACAGGTGCCTGTCTGTGTCTCTATCTCCATCGAATCTAATCTATCATCTGTCTAATACAAGCCACGACTTTACACTGCTGGCTCTAATTCCAGCCCAACATGAATCGCTCCTGTTAGACTGCCCAGGTTCCAGGGGATAGCCCTATAACGGCGCACAAACAGGCAGCATTCATTAGACATAGAACGTTAAAAATTGGACATGAAACTGGGTGGTATGGGGGGGCAGTCAGGAAGGAGTTGGAGAGGAGAGGGGGGTTGATATGTTCAAAGTCCATCGTATATGAGCATGAAATTCTCAAAGAACTGATTAAAACGAGAGAGAGAGAGAGAGAGAGAGAGAGAGAGAGAGAGAGAGAGAGAGAGAACTACCACGTATATGTAACTGTTTCTATTTGCCCAACTCGCAGAATCTTTGAAGAAATAATCAATAACCCCAGGCTAACTGTTGTGCCAGAGCTGGTAGGGTAGGGCGGAACCCTCATCTCTCTCCGCCCTTCCCCCTTAACATAAGCTGTTTATCACCAATTTCTTTAGAGAGCTACAAAAATATTTACACACATCCTTGCAAGCCCTGAACGTCAGTCTGGTCCAACTGAACGCCCCTCCGCGTTGACTCCAGGCCACATAAGATCTTTTGTCGCCTTTAGGTTTGGGGTAGGGTGTGTAGAGGGATGGGGCCTTCTATGCCAACTGTGAACCACAGCTCTATCAAACCCATTTGTCCCTTTTCGTTTCCGCTTGTTGGACGAGGCCACCAGGTGGCGCTCCAGAGTCTACTGGTGCCTCACTTGAAAATTCAGCTGCATTAGCTGAGTTAGGTTGACTTTAAGAAGCCTTTGTACCCGAGAAGACAAGAGAGAGTTCTTAGCTTCCTGCTTAGTTTCATTAAGAAGTTTCCTACCATTTAGGTCACCAAGTAGCGAAATCACAACGGAAGCATTTAGCCGCTGACCTCTGTTTGGAATCCTTAGGGTATTTCTGGTTTCCTTTCCATAAATTCCCTTCACAGAAACCTAACTAGCCAGATGATCCTGAATTTCTGATCGTCCTGCTTCCACCTCCCAAGTGCTGGGATTTCAGATGTGTCATCACGCCTGGCTGCAAGCTGAATTTTGCAGGTGTGATTAAGGTTATAAATCGGTAGCTCTTAAGACAGAAAAATGATCTAAATTAAGCCTAGTCAAATTTTATGAGCCACGTAAGAGCTGAGCTTTTTCTTCAGCTGGTGGCAAAGGAGGAAGGAGCAAGACTTGATGCCTTGTGCTAACTTCTCAGTAAAGGACCTGGGAGGGCCCTGAGTATGCTAAGAGCAGACTTGAGCTAACCGCCAGAAGGAAAGCAGGGAACCTAGTCTCTAGCCAACGTAAGAAACAGTTCTTAAAACAATCAGAATGGACGTGGAAGCAAGCTCTTTCTCAGAGCCTCTAGATGAGAATCCAGAACACTCAACAACTCAACAACAGAGACCCTAAACACAGAGTCCACTGAGCCTGTGTGGCCTTCCTATTTATGGAACAGTGAGATAGGAAATGATTATTGTGATAAGCCAAATGGTTGTACAAACCTAGGATTCTATAAATCCTAGGACTCAAGAGGCTGAGGCAGGAGGATTGCCATGAGTTTGAGGCCGGCCTATGACATATAATGGGTTGAAAGCCTGATTGAGATCCTGCCTCAAAGATAGAGGAAAGATGGCGAGACGGCAAATGCCCCCGTGCCTGCTTGAGCAGGGTTCTTTCCTTTGCGTTTTCTGATCCAGGGTCAGTACTGGTTTGTTTTTTGTCAACTTGACACGAGTGAAGGTCATCTGGGAAAAATGCCCCATCAGATTAGCCTGTAGGTAAGTATGTGGGGGCATCTTCCTGATTAAGTGTGGGAGGGCCACTCTGGGCAGATAGTTCTGGAATATATATATATCTGAAAAAGCCATGGAGAGCAAGCCAGCAAGCAGTACTCTTCTTTGGTCTATGTTTCAATTCCTGCCTCCAGGTTCCTGCCCTGCTTGAGTTCTTGCTCTGACGTGAGGCAGTGATGGACTGTGTAAATCTAGCAAACCCTTTGCTCCCCAAGTTGCTTCTAGTCATGGAGTTCATCACAACAACAGAAATCAAAATAAAACAGTCTCATGGCCCTGAACTAGATTTGTAGTTGAAAATGATCTTGAAACTCAGATCCTCCTGCCTCTGCTTCTGTAATGCTTTTGTTTGGTTTATTTATTTATTTATTTACTTATTTATTTATTTATTTTGGGTTTTCGAGACAGGGTTTCTCTGTATAGCTCTGGCTGTCCTGGAACTCACTTTGTAGACCAGGCTGGCCTCAAACTCAGAAATCCACCTGCCTCTGCCTCCTGAGTGCTGGGATTAAGGGCATGCGCCACCATGCCCGGCTGGTTTATTTTATTTTTATTTTTAATTTTTTTTTGTTTTCAGGCAGTATTTCTTTGCATAGCCCTGGTCGTCCCAGAACGAGCTCTATCAACCAGACTGACTTTGAGGTCACAGAGGTCCACCTGCTTCTGCCTTCTGAGTGCTGGGTTTAAAGGCGTGTGACACCACCGACCAGCTTGAAAAGCACATTTTATAAAATGGGAGAAAACACTTTATTTGCAATAGTTGTTAAGTAACAGTAGTATGATACACATACCCTTAAAAATGAAAAGATATGCATACATAGATATGGAAGATTGGTCAGCATTGTCAACAATACTATATGCATATATAATTTTACCTTTATTTTTATGTGTACAGAGATGTCTTGTTTGAATTTATATCTGTACACCACTGTATACCACGTGTATGCAGTCCCTGTGGAGGCCAGAAGAGGGAGTCAGATCACCTGGCCTGGAGTTACAGATGGTTGTGGGTGCTAGGAATCGAAGTGGTATTCTCTGAAAAGATGAGCCAGTGCTCTTGACCACAGAGCCATCTCTTCAGCCTCCAAAAACAGTTTTCAGTGAAAAAATAAGCACACTTCAGAGCCAGAACAATGGCCCAGTGATGAGACATGCCTGTGTGCCAGCCCTGGAGCCCTGAGCTTCTCGCCTGGGACACATGGAGGAAGGAGAGAACTGAGCCCTTAAAGCTGTCCCCTGACTTCCCCATGTGTCATATTCACATACGTCTCTCTTTCTCACACTCTCCCTCACACACATGATAAACATATTTTAAAAAGTCAAGCTATAGAACAATGTATAGAACATCTTATAAAAAAATGTTTCATTAGTATATGTTCTCTAGGCAGTAAATTCACCTTTTGAGAGAGGACAAGATGGTGGCTGTGGACAGGCCTGAGATAGAGGCAAGTTTCACTGACTTTTGTGACAGTGTTTGAATTTGGCAGTGTGCAAGTATTATTTATTTCAAAAATTCTTGACTGGGTGGGTGTTGGTGGCACATGGGAGGCACTCGGGAGGCAGAGACAGACAGATCCCTGAGTTCAAGGCCAGTCTGGTCTACAGAGTGAGTTCCAGGATAGCCAGGGCTACACAGAGAAACCCTGTCTTAAAAAACAAACAAACAAACAAACAAACAAACCAGAGGTGCTGAAGAGATGGCTTAGCGGTTAAGAGCACTAACTGCTCTTCTAAAGGTCCTGAATTGAAATCCCAGTAACCATATGGTGGTTCACAGCCATCCATAATGAGATTTGATGCCCTCTTCTGGTGTGTTTGAAGACAGCTAAAGTGTACTTACAAGTAATAAATAAACCTTTAAAAAACAAACAAACGGGGCTGGAGAGATGGCTCAGTGGGTAAGAGCACCCGACTGCTCTTCCGAAGGTCCAGAGTTCAAATCCCAGCAACCACATGGTGGCTCATAACCATCCGTAACAAGATCTGACTCCCTCTTCTGGAGTGTCTGAAGNCAGCTACAGTGTACTTACATATAATAAATAAATAAATCTTTAAAAAACAAACAAACGGGCTGGTGGCACACGCCTTTAATCCCAGCACTTGGGAGGCAGAGGCAGGTGGATTTCTGAGTTCGAGGCCAGCCTGGTCTACAGAGTGAGTTCCAGGACAGCCAGGGCTATACAGAGAAACCCTGTCTCAAAAAACCAAAAAAAAAAAAAAAAAGGGGGGGGGGGCTGGTGAGATGACTCAGCAGGTAAGAGCACCGACTGCTCTTCCAAAGGTCCCGAGTTCAAATCCCAGCAACCATATGGTGGCTCACAACCATCAGTATAAAGATCTGATGCCCTCTTCTGGAGTGTCTGAAGTCAGCTACAGTGTACTTACATATAATAAATAAATAAATTAAAAAAACAGACAAACAAAAACAGAAACAAAATAACAAGACGTCCAAACAAACAAACAAACAAATGAAGACAACCAAACCAAACTAAAATAGCAACAAATTCTTTCTTTGGAAAAAGATAATTCACCAGATGTCTGCTCCCTGCTCCCTTCTCCCACACACTCAAACATTCTCTACTTAGGCTTTCTCCCCCACAAGTACAGACAGAGGCTGTGCTGCTCAAACCCTACTGCATTCTTGAATCTGAATAGTTCTGAGTGTCACATATAGTATGTTTTCCCCAGAATATACATGCCTATTCCACAGTCTAATTTACAAATTAGTCACAGCAAGAGACTAAAAAACTGCAAGGAAGGTAAGGTATACCAATTATAACAACAGACTGCCATAAGACTGTCAGCATCTCCACTGGGGACTATTATTAAGTAAAATACTTAGAATTAAGTAAAAACTTGAACACAGGCACCATGGTACTGCCAAAGCTGACCTGCCGACCACCATGATTGTCAGGTAACGAATGGACAGGCAACATAAAAGCCATAGCTACACCAGATATAGAAACAGTCTTGCTGGGATGGATGAACTGGGTATGACATTTCATTACCTGACAATTCGAAATGTATGAATTGCTTATTTCTAAAAATTTCAATTTAGTATTTTTTTTTTTTTTTGGACCCATGATCACTACAGGTAACCGAATCCACAGATAAGGGTAGACAGCTCTGCTCTTTGAAAATGATCACAGATAAGTGCTTTCCTTACAACTACATGATATACATACAAAAGCATGGTGCTTTAATTGGGCTTGTAGGAACCCTGGACGGCATGTCGAAAGTGTATAGTGCCGCATGTAAATGTGTGTATTCATGTATTTCCATGACATACCAGTGTACATACTTGCCTTTGGTCCACTCTTACCCTCTCCCTCAGCTGTGTTAGCTCCCTGTGTGTGCACCTGCAGGCAGTCCTGTGTGTGAATGTGTGTGGATGGATGCATACATATGCACAAACATCAGTGCCTTTGACCTGCCCTTCCCCTTGGTCCTCAGCAGTGCCAGCTTCCTGTGTGTGTGCACCTGGGCAGAAGCCCCTAATGCCGAGGAGAGGCGGAAATGGGTTAAAAGTATCCTATTCAATAGCACTAAATAGGCCTAATTATAGGTGACTGTAAAACTCTAATCAGCCAAGGACTCATTAGCTATTAAAAAGAAGAGGAGATTGTAGACCTGAAATTAAAGGACCCCAGTGACAAATGCACTCAGACACTTGAGAGAAGGGAACTTGGAGGCTGGGGACATGGCTGAGGGAACAAAGTGCTCGGTGTGCTACTGTGAGGACACCCACGTAAAAGCTGGGTGCAGATGGCAGCCTGTCTGAAAAACCCAGCGCTTGGGAAGCAGAGGCAGGTGATGCTGGGATTGAACTGGCTTGTGCTGTCAGCCAGCTCCAGGTTCAGTAGAGAGCCTGCTTTAGGAATTAAAGTGGGGAAGGGGGTGTGTGGTGATCAAGGGAGATGCCTGATATCCCCTTCCGGCCTCCACGAGTGTGCAAACACCAGTGCACATATACTACACACATACACACGTGCAGAAAGGAAAGAAGAAAAGAGCTGCTTTCTTTCAGTTAAACAACAGTTAGCAAGACAGGACGGGGAGGAAGCCAATAACCAAACAAGGGGAGTCTTGAAGTTGTGACTAGTGGCCTGTACTCTCCACAACTCTGGGGGGTCAAGAGGATAATCCCAAATTGAAGGCCAGTCTGAACAACTCAGTGAACCCCTGTCTCATAATAAAAGGTGGGCTAGGTATGTAGCTTAGCCCTTTCCAGGCATGTGCTGAAGGTCCTGGGGTTCTGCTCCTAGTACCACAGGCAAACCAACAAGGCCTCTTTCTGGGGAGCTTCCTCTTCCAGGCATTTCTGGGTCTCTCTCTGTAGGCTGTACTTAAGGAAGCAGGGGGGGACAATAGGAGGGACTCTGCCAATCTAGCTGCCCCCACAAGAACTCACACACTTATAGGAGGCATGCAAAAGCCTTGTTACTCTGCCCCCTTCCATCTCTGAGATACTTCTGTGCTTCCTGCTTCTAATCTAACCCTTTCTCTGGGGACCATAAGCCTCACCCCACCGTGTCTTACCCTCTTCTTATCCTGACTCAGCCACCCACTAGCAAGCAGGATGCTTGCTGGGAGTCACTTGTGCTAAGCAAACAGGGCTAATATCTGTCTTCCAGAGCCGAGAGCACAGAGGATGTCTACCGAGAAAGGTCTGGAATCAGCATGCTCTTGCAATGACTAGCTTCTGTGACCCAGGCTGCATGGTCCTGAGGACAGGATTCGTCTCTAGTCATCTGAGCTTTCAGATTGCTGCCACACTTTTCTTATATGGCGGGACTGGAGAGTTATTCTCATCATGGGACACAGGACAAAAGTCTCCACTATGGGGACAGAGTTATGGTGGCTGTGTTAGCAACCTTGGTATGTGTTTGCCCATTTACCATGGAACATAAGCACATATTGTTTTCATACATGTAGTTCCTACAACGCCTGCAGCATGAAGTGTATTGTCTGTATCAAGCCTCAGGTTATAGAACTAACTCAGCATGACCCTGCTGTGGTCAGGCCAGTCGCACCTGCGATACATCCCCACTGTAGCGTTTAGGTAGTCAAAGATAGATGGCATTTGTTTTTACTTTTTTTTTTTTTTTTTAACATTTTAAAAAATTTATTTTTGTAACAACAATATGAACTAACCAGCACCCCCCAGAGCTCCCTGGGACTAAACCACCAACCAAAGAGAACTCAAGGTGGGACTCATGGCTCTAGCTGCATATGTAGCAGAGGATGGCCTAGTCAGTCATCAATGGGAGGAGAGGCCCTTGGTCCTGTGAAGGTTCTATGCCCCAGTATAGGGGAATGCCAGGGCCAGGAAGTGGGAGTGGGTGGGTTGGGGAGCAGGGGGAGGGGATAGGGAGTTTTTGGAGGGGAAACCAGGAAAGGGGATAACATTTGACATGTAAATAAAGAAAATATCTAAAAAAAAAATTTTTGTTTGTGTGTGTGTGTGTGTGTGTGTGTGCACGCAAAAGCATGTCTCCTATAAGTGTGTGAGTTCTTGTGAGGGCTGCTAGGTTGGCAGAGAGCAAGCTCCGGCAAGCCTCCTATCTCTGACCCTTCTAGTGCTGGTTATGAGTGAAAGTGCCCATACCCAGATTTTCACATGTGCTGGAGATTCAAACTCAGGTCCTTCATGTGTATGCAGCAAGCGCTACTAAGCCATCTTCCCGCACATCACTGGGTCTTTGGAAATTTTGGGATCTGTGGAAACTTTTGATTCTATAGTTCTGCTTTTCTTTTTTCCTTCCTTCCTTCTTTCCTTCTTTCTTTCTTCTTAAAGATTTATTTACTATGAGTACACTGTCACTGTCTTCAAACACACCACACCACAAGAGGGCGTTGGATTCCAATACAAACGGTTGTGAGCCACCATGTGGTTGCTGGGAATTGAACTTAGGACCTCTGGAAGCAGTCAGTGCTCTTTACTGCTAAGCCATCTCTCCAGCTCTTCCTTCCTTCCTTCCTTCCTTCCTTCCTTCCTTCCTTCCTTCCTTCCTTCCTTCCTTTCCTTACACAAAGCTATAGACATGGAAGAATTTGAGCTGGATCTTGAGAGAGAACATCATCAAAAGAAGGTGGCCAAGAAGGCTTTCCAGGAGCTGTGCCTGAGTGTCCTACATGGTTCTTCTTTTGCAGTAGCTCCACAATGGAAAGATTTTGCCTATCAAAGCCAAGCCAGCTGTACTGGCTGGTTTTATGTGTTAACTTGACACAAGCTAGAGTCATCGGAGAGTAGGATCCTCAGTTGAGGAAATGCCTCCATGAGCTCAAGCTATAAGGCATTTTCTCAATTAGTGATCAGTGTGGGAGGGACCAGCTCATTGTGAGTGGTGGTTTCCTGGCTTGGTGGTCCTGGGTTCTATAAGAAAGCAGGCTGAGCAAGCCACGGACAACAACCTAGTAAGCAGCACCCTTCCATGTTCTCTGCATCAGCTCCTGCCTCTAAGTTCCTGTCCTGACTTCCTCCAGCGATGAACTGTGATCTGGAAGTATAAGACGAATAAACCCTATCCTCCCCATCTTGCTTTTTGGTCATAGTGTTTAGTTGCAACAATAGAAATTCTAACTAAGTCCCTGCCCCCAAAAAACCAATACACACACACACACACACACACACACACACACACACACACGTAAGGAGTATCAATCTTTCTTTCTTATAATGCCGAGTGTCAAGCCTGAAACTTGTGCACACACGAAGAAAACCAAGGAGCTGTGCCCAGATTTATGCACTAAGTAAGCAGTTAGTGACTGCCATAAATATGGCACCACACCAGAACCTGAAAGTGCACATCAGTGGACAAGATACTGCTCCTCATTCAAGGAATTTCTTTGTATTCATTTTAAATGGAAGAAACATGGCATCTGTGCTTACTGTTATCTTGGATAGAAAACAGATTAACATCTGTTATGATGCATTTTTGAGATCTTCAAAGGAAAAGCACTTTCCGTTCATTGAGACGACTCTACGGCAGACACAAACAGAGACTTGCGCCACCTCCGTCTTGGCTGGGTGGCAGCTCCATGGTTTGTCCCTTGTGCTTCCAATGATGCCTGCCACTTGGTAGATGCTCAGCAAATATTGAATCCATAAAATAAACTGGTCCTAACTTTTTCAACAATTCCGCATGGTTATTTATTTATTTATTTTTGAAATGGGATCAGAGAATTGGAGAGAACTTGCCAAAGTTCTTGCTACTCTAAGTGACACGGCAGAGGGTCAAATCCAGATTCGCCTGACTTTAAAAATTGTGTGCACTCCTTTGATCCCAGCACTCTAGAGTCAGACTCTGAGTTTGAGACCATTCTGGTTTACATAGCAAGTTCCAGGACAGCCAGGGCTACAAGATAGAGAAATCCTGTCTCAAAAAATAAGACAAGATAAAACAAAACAAAACAAAAAAACTTAAAAACAAAGAAACCAACCAACCAACAACAAAAGAACTGGCCTGGCAACAAGACATTGCTAGTAACAAGACTATTTGGGGTGGGGGGTGGGTATTGGGTAACTAGTCACTTTCTGCTAGAACCCAAGGCCCACTCCATGAGAGGGAATGTATGCCCCATGTCTTAGTCAGGGTTTGTATTCCTGCACAAAACATCACAACCAAGAAGCAAGTTGGGGAGGAAATGGTTTATTCAGCTTACACTTCCAATTCGCTGTTCATCACCTAAGGAAGTCAGGACCAGAATTCAAGCAGGTCAGGAAGCAGGAGCTGATGCAGAGGCCATGGAGGGAAGTTACTTACTGGCTTACTTCCCCTGGCTTACCCAGCCTGCTCTCTTATAGAACCCATCCACAAGGGGCCCTCCCTTCTTGATCTCTAATTGAGAAAAATGCCTTACAGCTGGATCTCATGGAGGCACTTCCTCNAGGGAGGCTCCTTTCTCTGTGATAACTCCAGCCTGTGTCAAGTTGACACACAAAACCAGCCAGTACACCCTATATCAAAAGCTTATGACTAAGAAGGTCACACGCACTAGCGGGAAACTTAATATCTTTGGTGTGACTGATAGCCACATTGTCTTCTAAACACTTTTCGTTTGTATGCACAGGGTAGTGATGATCTCAGCCAGAGCCTGAGGGTGACAATTAATTCAAAGTCTCACAATTGGTTAAAGAGCTGGGAATGGCTGTTGAGTGCTTAGCCCTAATCAGGTCATCTGCATCTCCTCCCCAGGGCTCAGGGAACATCGAGGAAGAAGGGGCGGGAAGATGTAAGAGGAGTGTTACCAAGCTAGCTATGACTTGGTTGTTGCCATCATGAACACTTAGCAAGCAGCTGTGGCTACCTGCACAAGACCTAAATGAAGAACAAACAAAAAAGCATGAAGTAAGGAGGGGGACCATATAGGAAGAAGTGGATCTGGGAGGGGATGAGAGGGGGTGATCGGGGTGCATATACCAATTCATATGTGTGTGAAATTGCCAAAAATTAAAAAATGAAAAATTACAAGAAGAGAATCTTCTGAGATTTTGTCCTACCACAGATGCCCAGAGCCTGGGACTAGAAGGTAACAAACTCTGAGATATGAATATGAATATGCAAAATTGTGTCTGAGATGGAGCAATGATTCACACATTAGCGGGAGAAAGAAAAGCAAGGCTGCAGGCTGTGCAGCGTTTGGAAGATGGGGAAGCAGCTAAGGGCTTAGAAAAGCATCCCGTGTACCATTTGGCTCAATTGAAATTGTTTCCTGGAAATATTAATCTAGCAACTACAGGTAGGGGAGTCTGAAATTCAGGGGGACAACACAGTAGTAGTGATTCCTAAGTTAATAAGGAGATATTTGTGTAGGGAGGAGGGGGCTGGACAGATGGCTCAGTGATTAAGAGCACTGGCTGCTCTTCCAGAGGTCCTATCTATAATGGGCTCTAACGCCCTCTTCTGTCATGCAGGCATATAAATAAATAAGTAAATAAATAAATCTTTAAAAAACGAAGTGAGATCTGAGGAGATGGCCCAGTGAGCTTGCTACACAGGCGTGAGAACCAGAGTTTGGGTCCTCAGTACTCACAGAAAAGCTGGACACAATGGAATGCATCTGTGCTGTCAGAGTAGACCTGCAGACCCCCAGAACTCAGTGGCCAGCCAACCTAGTCAAAATGGTGAATGGCGAAGCAACTGAGGAAGTCATTAGGCTGTGGCTCCCAAAGGTGCCCAGGTAAGTGCCCCTGCACACACCTGTGTGCACACTCATATACCACATGCACATGCTCCAAACTGTAAAAAGGAAAAGAAATAAGGAAAGAGAAGGAGGTGATCAGTATTTGAACAGAGTGGGTGACAGAAAGTGACAATAAGAACAGAAAGGAGGAGACTGGGGATGTAGTTCACTGTCGAACAGTTGTCCTGCATGCACAAGGCTGTCTGAACTCCTAAGTAGCCCAAATGACATACGTTACCTCTTAGCAGGCCAAACAGGTGACATAGCTCCCTAATGGTTTCCTCCCTGACCCTGGAGTTACCTCCAGGTGGGTGTCAGCTGCTGTGATAGAATCAGAGCTTCACTATTTTTCATTTTATTCACTATGTGTATATGAGTGCGTGTACGAGTCTGTCACAGTGTGCCTGTTGCGGTCAGAGAATAAACTAAGGGACACAGTTCTCGATTTCCTCCATGTGGTTGCTGGGGGTTGAACTCAGGTCGTCAGGCTTGGCTGTGGGTGCACTGTGCCATCTGGCCAGCCCCAGTCAGCCCCAGTCAGCCCCAGCCAGCCCCAACCAGCTCCAGCCAGCCCCAGGTCACCCCTTTTTTAAAAAGTGATTTATGTATTTATGTATTTATTTATTTATTGTGTATACAACATTCTAGCTGCATGTATGCCTGCAAACCAGAAGATTATTGTAGATGTTATTACAGATCTCATTATAGATGGTTGTGAGCCACTGTGTGGTTGCTGGGAATTGAACTCAGGACCTCTGGAAGAACAGCCAGTGCTCTTCAGCTCTGAGCCGTCTTTGCAGCCCAGGTCAGAGCTTTCAAATCAGTGACTTGTTGGCAGTCGGTTCCTTCACTAGCATTTAGAGAGGTCTCAGCCCTAAGCTCACAGCATCAACACCACCATGGTTTGTGCCCTTAATTCTGTACAGTACATTCAGCTTAGGTGGTGTGAAGGTTTGGGGGTACAGGAAGAGCAGAGGTGTGGGACTCTGTCAGCCTTTTGAGTTCAGTCTACACGTGACCTCTGCCTTTCAATTTCTATGTAGCTCAGGGACAGTAATTGCACCTATATGATGGAATCTCTGTGAGGATTAAATGTGTTAATGGGAAAATGCAAAGGGAACAGTGCCTGGCCCGCAGTAAGTGTCTGATGTTATGCTCAGGACAAGGCTCTTTCTCAAGGGCAGTCATGTCACCAGATTGATACAGTCCAGCACCACATAGCAATAAGAGGCAAAGATACAGGGGACAGAAAGAATTCTAAGGTGGGGCGATTCTGACAGAGACCTCGCCTGTCGTTGGGGCAGATTCTTTCTACTGAATCAGGGTCTTGTCGGTTTCTAAGGCTCACCAGTGTTTCATTTTCTTCCCTCTCCCACAAGAATATGTCAAACCTACCTCGATTTCCCAGGCCTTTGGATATCCTCAGAGTGTGCAAGAAGGGATTAAAATCTTTGCCTGGGACAAATGAGACTAGGTGTCTTATGGAGAGAAAAACAAAGACAAATTTTACCCCTTTCTGGACACAGATATACATTAGTCTGTGAAGCATGTGAGCCTCAGAGAGACTCTCTTTCTTGTTCATTTAAGGGTAAAAAACGACCAGCAAGAAATCAATTAGCATCTTCTACAAGCAGGACCTAAGCCCTTGGTACCCATTCTTTTATCCCCTCCTCTGCATACAAGCAGCATCTGTTCTGGGGATCTCATCCTAATTGGGCCCAACCTGTTATCATTTGCTCGGCAAAGTCCCAAGGGTCCTTCCTTTGTCTCCAGCCCAGAGGAAGGCCATGGGGGGATGACTGGCCAAAGGAATCAGGGGTCAGATGCAGAAATAACATCCGTACATCTGAGACACTGATTTCTGTGCAACAGAAATAGTTTTTACTTAAGTTTCATATGGTCAGTGATTTATGTGGGCTGACCTGATCAGTACAGTGGCCTAAGCTGGGGACTCTAACTAATTACATTTGATTACATTAAAGAACAAGGGCAAAGGTGGCTTTAAAAGGCTAAGGACTTGCCCGAGGTAACAGAAGGGAAGTCAACGCTTAGGCCCTGACTCACCTGCTCCGGCCTCTGCACTCAAGCGCGGTGCTGCGCAGGCAGGTCTCGTGTCCACAGATTCAACCTAGTGAAGACTGAAAATAATTTAATTTTTTTCAACAGTGCTTAGGATGAAATCTAGAGTCTTCTTTCTTCTGTGTATGTACGTGTGTGTGTGTGTGTGTGTGTGTGTGTGTGTGTGTGATGTATGGGTGGGAGTGTGTGTGTGTTTCTGTGTGTGATATATGTGTGCATGTGTGATATGTGGGTGTGTGAATGTGTGCGTGATGTGTGGGTAGGTGTGATGTATGGCTGTGTGTGTGTGTGTG
>NC_034599.1:35956794-35958468 GCF_900095145.1 Mus pahari
ATGTGTGGGTAGGTGTGATGTATGGTTGTGTGTGTGTGTGTGTGTGTGTGTGTGTGTGAATGTGTGTGTGATGTGTGGGTAGGTGCGACGTATGGCTGTGTGTGTGTGTGTGTGTGTGTGTGTGTGTAATGTGTGGCACTGGTATGTGGAAGTCAGAGGAATTGGTTCTCTTCCTCCACCATGGGGTTCAGGAATTGAATGCAGGTCTTTGTGCTGATAGAGAAAGTGCCATTTTGTTGGCACAGAACCCTAGGATCTTACGCATTCCAAGTAAGCATATTACCACTGAGCTATACCCCCAATAATAAGATTGAAAAATACTTGAAAAAAATTCACTTGAACTAAATACTAAATGTGTTTGAACATTTTTGTTGTGTTTACCCCACACTAGTATTTAATTTTGTATTTCTCTCTCCCTCCCTCCCTCTCCCCCTCTCTGTCCCTATGCTTGTGTGTGCACTTGTGTATTGTACGTCATTGTGAGGGGTGTACATGCCATGGTATATAGTGGAGGTCTGAGGACAGTTTGTGGGAGCTCGCTCTCTCCTTGCAGGTCTCAGGGATCGAACTCAGGTGGTCAGGCTTAGTGGCAAGTGCCTTGACTTGCTGAACCATTTTTCAAAGTCTGGCTTATTTAAAAATTAAAACCAATTGTAATCAGCATATAAGATGTTAGGGCTCATTATGACATTTTCACGTATAATTTGGTTTTCTTAATCCTTACATTCCTCTTCTTCCAGTTTCTTCCACGTATCCCTCCCTTTCCAGTGGCTTCTTCTTTCATTTCAGTGTTCTATTTCTGCCTTCCTTCCTCAACATCTTGCCCCATCTCACAGCCCCCTCTCTGGTTTCACATCTTGTCACGGTGCCTTCAGCGATACAATAAACATACCCAGTTGCTTAGCATTTACATTAAATTAGGCATTGTAAGCAGTCTACAGATAAGGTCAGGGTGCTGCATGCCTGTCATCCCAGCACTTGGGAGGCTAATGCAGAAAGACTGTAAGTTAGAGGCCAGCCTAGGCTGTATAGCGAGTTTCAGGCCAGCTTTGGCTATAGAATGAAAGCTTGCTTCAAAACAAACAAGCAAACAAGCAAACCACATGTATGTAGACCATGCATCAAACCACATGTATGTAGACCATGCATCAAACCACATGTATGTAGACCATGCATCAAACCACATGTATGTCCTGCATCACCCTATGAACTGGGCACAAACATCCCTGGATGTTATGTATACAGGGACAGATTTCTCATGGACACCAAGCATCAGCTTACTGCATCTCACCTCTGCTGCTGCCCGTAGAGAGCTAAGTTGACTGGCGCACTGGGGCAAAGGCTCAATCCAGCTGTGGGAAAACTCCTGACAATAAACCCTAAGCCCTCTCTGTGGTCTGCCTGTTATCTGCAGGGAGCTTAGATGTGCCCTAGAGACGGAGGGTCCTGATGGTGCAGAGTGGGGCTTAGCTGCAGTGGCGAGGTGCTTAGTCAAGACTCAAGATGGCTATATACCTAAGATGCCAAAGGCAGATTAATATCAGCCATTAGAGGAAAAGGCCTGAGCCCAAGCCCAGAGTCTTTTTTTTTTTTTTTTTTTTTTGGTTTTTCGAGGCAGGGTTTCTCTGTATAGCCCTGGCTGTCCTGGAACTCACTTTGTAGACCAGGCTGGCC
>NC_034599.1:35958808-35962817 GCF_900095145.1 Mus pahari
TTTTGGTTTTTCGAGACAGGGTTTCTCTGTGTAGCCTTGGCTATCCTGGAACTCACTCTGTAGACCAGGCTGGCCTTGAACTCAGAAATCTGTCTGCCTTTGCCTCCCAAATGCTGGGATTAAAGGCATGCACCACCACTGCCCGGCATCATCAAGATTCTTAAAAGGTATTGGAAATGTATTTTTACGATGCCTAACCATATCAAAAAATTAACTCTAACACTCAGGATTAATCAGTCCTCTCAGAGCTCAGGAGACAAATATCCATCGTCAACTGAGCCTTCACAATTTTCTTTCTTTCTTTTTTTTTTTTTTTTTTGGTTTTTCGAGACAGGTTTTCTCTGTATAGCCCTGGAACTCACTTTGTAAATTAGGCTGGCCTTGAACTCAGAAATTCACCTGCCTCTGTCTCCCGAGTGCTGGGATTAAAGGTGTGCACCACCATGCCTGGCTTGTTTCTTGAGGCAGGGTTTTTCTGTATGCCCCTGTCTGTCCTGGTACTCTTTTTTTTTTTTTAAATTTTTTTTTAAATTTTACTTGTTTATTTTAATTATATGAGCACACTGTAGCTGTCTTCAGACACACCAGAAGAGGGCGTCGGATCCCATTACGGATGGTTGTGAGCCATCATATGGTTGCTGGGAATTGAACTCAGGACCTTTGGAAGAGTAGTCAGTGCTCTTAACTGCTGAGCCATCTCTTCAACTCCTGGTACTTTTCCTATGGACCAGACCGACCACAAACGCATGAGATCCATTTGCCTCTGCCTCCTGAGTGCTGGGACTAAAGGTATGTGCCACCATTACCTGGCTTTGCATTTGATATATTATGAAGAGCATCCTGTTGCTCCTCATCCTTTTGAAACAAGGTGGCTGTAGCTAGCACTGACTTCACCTTCTTTGCCTTATGAGGCAGGTGTCACAATCCCTGGATTATAAATGGAAATAGAGGCGCACAGGGGTCAGATGACTTACCCATAGTTACACAGCTCAGTGCAAGTCCAGAGCTTAAACCCGTGTCTTCATCATGCCCTGTCTAATATCTGTGCCCTTGCTGTGGTACCTGGCACTGTGGAACCAGTAGCATGTAGCAGTGGCATCTGCAAGCCGTCACTTATATCACCACACTAGATGCTGTGGGGGAGGGGACTGGGGTGAGGGCTCCCCAGGTACTGACTGTGCAAGCCTGAGGGTCTGAGTTCAGATTCCTCAGAACCTATGTAAAACAAGACGTAGGACTGCACCCTGTAGTCCCAACGCTCATACGGTGTGATGGAGAGTGGAGGTAGGGACAAGAGAATCCCCAGAAGACTGTGGGACAGTTGGCCTGGTGTACTCAGTGCTAGACAGCAAGGACCCTGTCTGTAACACACACAAACATACACTACACACTTGCACACACACTCACATAGCACACTCACACACTCACACATTCACACACTCACACACACACACCACACACTCATACATACACACTCACACATACTCACACCCTCACATACACACACCACACACTCATATACATACATTCACACACATACTGTCTAACACACATACATACACTCACACACTCACATAACACACCTCCACACTCACATACACATACCACACACTCATATACACACACACTCTCTAACACACTCACACTCATATATACACGCACATGCTCATATACACACATACTAAAACATACTCTCTAACACATACACACACTCACATACACACAGCACACACTCATATACACACACTCATACATACTCACTACACACTCATATGCATACACTCACACACACACTCACATACTCATATACATACACACTAACACATAACTCTAACACACATACACATACTCACACACTCATTTACACATAGCACACACTCATATACACACAGCACACACTCATATATATACACACCATACAGTCACACATTACACACTCATACATGCACACACACTCCCCCCACTTTCTAACACACACATGCACACACACACACACAGACACACACATATACACACAGACACACACACACACACACACACACACACACACAATGCACTTCTGTGGGAAGTACAGAGAATAACCTGACATTCCTTATACCTGAAGTGGAGTGACAAGACACTCACAGGCCAGTGAGTCCACAGTGGAAGGAATGTGGCCACTGATTCAGTCAGAAAGGAGAAAGTGAGATTTTGTGCACAAAAGATCTGGGACACACTGATCAAATAGAGAAAACAAAGAGAAGATCCATCTGTCTTGCTCAGCCCAATCTCTGTCCATTTGTCTCCTGGACTCTCAGTCTTGGGTGCTACAAAAAGTCCTCTCTTTTACTCATGTGTTTGTGTGTGTGTGTGTGTGTGTGTGTGTGTGTATGTGTGTATGTGTGTGTATGTGTGTGTATGTGTGTGTGTATGTGTGTGTATGTGTGTGTGTGTGTGTGTGTGTGTGTGTGTTTTGCTGAGGTTGAAGAGCTGATACCTAGTCTCTCTCCAGCATTCTTTGCCATCTTAATTTGTTAAGTTTCCTAATTGCCTAACTACTCCTGAGCAGCAAGCTACGTGGGAATGCTGGGGCTGGTATGTCCCCTTTCTCCTCCTTCCCCAGTGTTGCTCCCCCCATGCCAATTCCAGAGGGCCCAGCAGCCTGCATCAGACTGTAACAGTTCCATTTCCCTCCAAGATTAATAATTATGGCATTAGAAGGGTGATCTGTTGCGATTCAGCCTTTCTATTTGCAGGCTGGTGGCTGCATATCAATGGCATGATTAGGCAAATGAAATCAGATTGGCACTGTTAGGAAATATTTACATGGCCAGAATGCATATGCCTCAATCTCATTGTTCCCATTATTAAGCCATTTTATAATCTCATAACATTTAGACTCACACTTTGCATTTCTAATTAACTTGAGGAGTGACTTCGCTGGGAATTAATTGCAACTTGTGCATTCTTATACACACAAACTCGCCGAGGAGCAAACTCTGGTTGGCAGTCATGTAACTCAACCCCAACGTGGACTCTGCGCTGACTTCTGTTCTACACCAGCCTTACTGTCAGTTGGGAAAAGTGACTGGGGACATTAGTTTTCATTAAAATCGGGCAGCAAATCGCATGCAGGAACAGTCTGAGTGCAAGGGTCCCTTTGGAGGAGCTCGCCTCCTCCTCACAGCCGCTCATAAACAAGCTGTCTGATGTGGGGCAGTGGGTGTCAGCCTTGGGATTTAATGAATCAATAACACCACTAAAGTAATAACAGCAGTGTCAACATCTGGAATGCCGAAATTGCTGTCCTTTGAGCCATTGGTTTGCCTTCCTTCCTTCCTTCCTTCCTTCCTTCCTTCCTTCCTTCCTTCCTTCCTTCCTTCCATCTTTATTTAATTTTAATCTATTTATTTAATTTAAGTCAAACGGACTGAAGACAACCTTGATCTCCTATCTGATCCTCCTGCTTCTTTTTTTTTTTTTTTTTGGTTTTTTCAAGACAGGGTTTCTCTGTATAGCCCTGGCTGTCCTGGAACTCACTTTGTAGACCAGGCTGGCCTCGAACTCAGAAATCTGACAGCCTCTGCCTCCCGAGTGCTGGGATTAAAGGGGTGTGCCACCACGCCCGGCTGATCCTCCTGCTTCTACCTCCCAAGTGCTGGCATTACTGGTGTGCACGAGCATACCCAAGTCTTTATTATTTCTAATACAAGGGTCTATCTATTCAGCCCAAGCTGACTTAGAACACACTATATGGCTCAGACTGATTCAAACTGACCAAGCTCCTGCCCAACCTCATAAGCCCTGGAATTAAATCCATGCACTACCATACCCAGTTTGTGTTGTCTCTACTAAAACTTGTCTCTAGATGAAGAGTATGCTATGCATTTCACACCTCAGGGTTGGACAGTTAACATTTGAATCTAATCAAAAGTGCATTATCAGCTGGGCGTGGTGGCGCACGCCTTTAATCCCAGCACTTGGGAGGCAGAGGCAGGCAGATTTCTGAGTTCCAGGCCAGCCTGGTCTA
>NC_034599.1:35962870-35968532 GCF_900095145.1 Mus pahari
CCACCACACCCAGCTAAGGAAACTCTAAGGACAACATTTAATTGGGGCTGGCTTACAGGTTCAGAGATTCAGTCCATTATTGTCAAGGCAGTAGCATGGCAGCGTTCAGGCAGGCATGAAGGCAGGAGGAGCTTAGAACACCTTCATCTCAAGGCCCCTAGGAGAAGACTAGCTTTCAGGCAGTTAGGAAGGATCTCTTAAATTCCATGCCCACTGTGGCACACTTCCTCCAACAAGGCCACACCTCCAAATAGTGCCCCTCCCTGGGCCAAGAATATTGAAACCACCACAGGGGACCAAGGAGGAGGTCACCTAGAAAGGTACAGACACCTGTAGGCCAAATCCCAGCGTCTCTACTTTTTCATGCATGGCTGTATTCACTGGCCAAACCAGAGTCACTGCTGTTCAGAAGAGAAGAGGCCAGAAGCATGCTCTCCAAGGTCTCAGCAGGGATGACTGTTCACACCTTTCCCCTAGCTGCTGGGGACTTCAAAGTCATCCTTCCCCAAATCCTCAGCCCAAAGCACAGATGTCTGTAAGCTTAGCGTCAGGTTTGCATGGCTAATATCCCGTACATTCGAAATTGCCCACCAGATTTGGGAAAGGAAAGAGAACGTCTTAAACATGGAAAGAGTCTATTATGAGAGAAAAGAGGAGAGTGGAAGCCAGGTGGGAGGGGCAGGGGCTCTAGAGGGGCTTCCACCGTCTAAGGTTGATGCTTTGGCACATACCCAGACTCCTTGCATGTTCATATTGATCACCACTCTCTTCTCAATACGAAGGAAACAGAATCAGCTTAGATGCCCATTAACAGATGAACTAATAACAAAAAAAGTGGTGTGTAAACACAATGGAATTTTAATCAATCATAAAGTCGAATGGAATTGTGAGATTTGTAGGACAATGGATGGAGCTAGAAAAATTTGTACTAAGTAAGGTAACACAGACTGAGAAAGACAAACATTGTGTGTTCTCTCATATGCCAACCTTAGCTTCTAATAGTTAAATATGTGTATCTTGGTGGGAGCAAATAAATGCAAAGGTCAGGAAAAACAGAAGCGGGTGCAGGAGACTGCAAAGGGGACTTTAAGGGCAGTGATGGGGAAGATAATAGTGGGGACAAAATGTGACAGCATGGATGGGAGGACAGAGAGATGAGGGCGGAGCCAAGTAGGGAGCACGACTGCTGGGAATCACCTAAAATATGTGTGAAAATTCCATATGGAAGCCTGTTAGATAGATAGGTAGACAGACAGACAGACAGAGAGACAGACGAAAGTTCAAGGCTGGAGAACTCCTCTGTCAGGTCTCTAAAGCCATCCCAGACAAAAAGGACCCTCCCTCATCCTGTTCTAAGGGGTAGGGAATAAATGCCCTGCTCTACTCTGGGTGAGTGGAGTCAATTCGTTTTGTGGTAGAGTAGTGGTTTTCAACTTATGGGTCACAACCCCTTTGGAGGGTGGAGCGACCCTTTCACAGGGGTCACCTAAGACCATTGGAAAACAGAGATGTTTATATTACATAACACTAGAAAGATTGCAGTTATGAAGCAACAATGAAAATAGTCTTATGGTGTGTGTGGGGGGGTGAGGTTCACCACATCACGAGGAACTGTGTTAAAGGGTGGCAGCATTAGGAAGGGTGAGAGCCATTAGAGAAAGGGAATTCTGGCTGGCTAAGATTTTGACAAGGCGTCCGGTTTCCCCTTTGGTCTCTGAGTAGGGCTATGTCCACAGAACACCTGATGTCATCCACTACACAGGGCTCCTTTTCCTTCTCCCAGGGCTGTGCAAACCCGTGTCCTCCACCTGAACACTTGGCACGCAAGTCCTTATCCTACATTGCCTCCCACAGTCAAGTGTGGTATACGGCACAGGTGTGGCATTTGCACAAGTGTGGCCTCTATGACCAGTGTAGTTTTCACTCACTGTGGAGTGCACTCCCAGTCAGTAATGCTATGGAGAAGGGTCTGTAGGTGACAGAACAAAGCAATGGATCGTACCAAGGTCTTTCTATTTGGCATTTACAATTGTAATTTGTTTTGCTTTCAGATGGGGTCTACTTCTATAGCCCAGGTAGATCTCAAACTGTCAGTTCTCCTGCCTCCACCTTAATTCTGGAAATTTAGGTGTTTGCTTGACATCAGACATGGAGATGCAGAGTTTGAAGTCTGCCTAGCTTATTTCCTGTCTTGATTGGGGAATTACAGTTAAGTGATTGGATAGATCTCAGAAGAGACTTTGAACTTTTAACATTGTTGAGACTGCTATAGACTACGGGGAAGTTGGTCTAAATGTACTTTTTAATTAGGCTATGGCTAGATATGCCCCCCCCCCCATAGACTCATGTGTTTGAACAAGCCTATGGGGCCAGGGAGTGAATTGTGATGGTTTGTATATGCTAGGCCCAGGCACTATTTGGAAGCCTTGTTCCAGTAGGTGTGTCATTGTGGGTGTGGGCTTTAAGATCCTACTCCTAGCTGCGTGGAAGTCAGTATTCTGCTAGCACCATTCAGATTTCAGTTCCTTCTGTACCATGCCTGCCTGGATGCTGCCATGTTCTTGCCTTGATAATGGACTGAACCTCTGAACCTGTAAACCAGTCTCAATTAAATGTTGTCCTTAAGGCCAGGCGTGGTGGCGCACGCCTTTAATCCCANAAAAAAAAAAAAAAAAAAGAGTTGCCTTGGTCATGGTGTAAGTTCACAGCAATAAAACTCCAACTAAAACATTTGTAGAGTCAGTTATTCTCTTTCATTCTTCTATGTGTCCTGAGGATCAAACCAGTACCATCAAGCTTGCTCTGCAAATGCTTTCCACTTCTGAATCATCTTGTTTTACTCTTTAGGGTAGAGTAAAAAGTGAACTGGTGTTCCCAAATCCCACAGTGAGTGAAAATGAAGTGGGAATTCTGGAAAACACGGCTGGGAGGGGACCGGCTTCTTAGGAATCCATGCTTGCCATAGGTCATCTTTAACATGCATAGTTGAGAGTTAATCTTTTGCATAGATGTTACCACGCTTTTCAGTTGGTGTGGTCTAGATGTCTGGTGGAGTTTCTGCCATCTATAAATGCTGGAGTCATTCATCAGCAAGCAAATACAATATGTGTTTCTATGCACCACTGTTCAGACCGTACTTGGACTATTACACTCAATTCAAGAGAAGAACGGTTTTAAGCTTCATAGATCCACGAGAGACTGAAAATAGCGTGTTAGGAGGAATAGTGCAAGATTTGAGCATATGCATTTTGAGAAAAATAATACTCAGAGAGAGTGGTAGACATGCTTTTGTTTCTTGTTTTTGCTTTTGCTTTCACTTCTCAGACTAGGTCTTGCCGGGTAGCCCAGGCTATCTTCAATCTCACCATCTTCCTCTCAGCCTCCCAGGGCTAGAATTACAGGCACGTGGTACCGTGCCTGACCTCGATTGGTTGGCATTAGTTTTAATACTGGCAAAGTTTCTCTGTGATGAGTGTGGCATTGTAGAAAACAACAGGTTGAGGTTCTGTGAAAGTAAATTGAAGCCTCCTACGGGGAAGGCGGTCAGCTGAGGTAGGTCTTTCAGGTGGGCGGAGTTTAGACTACTTATTATCCTTCAAGGCTCTCTGGTTAAATAATTTGTGTGAGATTTGACTCTCTCCCTCTTCCTCGCTCTTTCCCTCTCTGTATTCTTTTTTAAAGTGGGAAGAATGTGGAAAAAGAGCACCTTCTGTGGGTACACTATTTGAAGGATTGAGAGCGTGTAAAGCTATGTATACATAGTGGGGTTGTGATCCCCAGTCAACATTTTTCCCCAGGTCAGATGCTACACTAACCATTTTTGTGCACTGTCCCATTTAAAGCTCTCAACTACCCTTTGGGGAGGAGAAGCCATTTGCTTAGGTCCCCATTTCACAGAGGAGACTGAGCTTCTGGGGAGGAGACATACCCTGAACCCTAAAGCTATGGAGAGCTGAGGTGCGCATCCCGACTTGTTGAATGACCAGCCTCATAAATTAGGATATGTCACTTGTGTTTAAATACAGACCCTCATTCTGAGACTGCACAGGTACCGCAGAAGCCAACATCACAAGGCAGAGTCAGGTGCATACCTGCTGCTACTGCATTAAAAATTTGGTCATCTGGGCTGAGGATGGCTCACTGGAATCTTGCTGTACAAGCTTGAGAGCCTGAACTTGGACCTCTAGAACTTTCATAAAAGCCAGGTGCACATAGCACGCTCGTCTACCATTCCGGCGCTTCCTATAGAGAGATGAGAGGCAGAAACAGAAGAACCTTCGAAGCTCCAAGGCCAGCTAAACTAGCCTGGTATGTGGAGCAAAGGTAAGCGACAGACGTCCAGCAAAGTGGAGAGTCAGGAGCAGTACCTGACACTGTCCTCTGACCTCCACACACTTGACTCATTTACACACACACACACACACACACACACACACACACACACACACACACACACACACACGCGCGCGCTCCTCTGCAGATGATCAGGCTGGAGAAGGGAAGCTTAGCTGCTCATCTGAGCTAGAGCCCCCTCCCCCTGCTCCTTAGACTTCCACTTGCCTTCACTCCAAGGGGCTCAAAGCATGTGCCCGCGGTGGGTTTCTGGCCCAAGACCCATCAAGCAATATAAATAACCTTCGATTGTTTAGTTGCTTCAGTACACTTAAGTGCGTTGTTTTGTGCCTGCACATGGACGTATACTTGTGGCTTTTTTTTTTTTTTTTTTTTTGGTTTTGTTTCCTAATGACGGATATTAACAGTGGAATAGCTGGATTCCTTCCAGCAGGTAGAAGCCTCCAGATGAATGGAGGTGGCTAAATGGGAGGCCGTGCTTTTCTTAATTTGTCTCAAACAATCACTTAATGGGCACGGGAGATTTCCGAGAAATGGGTGAATAGCTTCCGTCCATTTTCCCAAGCCCTCACTGAACTAAATAAAGTCCGCTGGCTTTTAAGATTTAGACAGCAAATAAATAAATAAATAAATAAATAAATAAATAAATAAATAAATAAATAAATAAAGGGGGGGGTCTTTATCCTCACACACCAAATCTGTGCGGCAGTAAAGTGCAGGCTCTGACAGGAATTTCAATTATTTAATCAAAAAGAAAATGAAAGAGGTCTTAAGTGTTGCGATTCGGAGACAGCCTTTTCATAGACCAATCTAGCGAGCGCGCACATTGAATATGAAGCAAAATGGAAGGAAATTAAGGCAGCTCCGGCTTAAATCATGTGATTGCAAATAGTAAATTAGTTTCTCGATGTTTTCATTTAAGTGTTTAAGTGGAAGGTTTTATTCCTAATGTAGTGTAGTGACACAGAAGAGAACCCTCGGTCGACTGCAGCTTCCCCATCCTGGCAACAACGATGCATTTGCCCTGGGGAGGGAGAGGGAGGAAGAGGGAGGAAGATGGAGAGGGCTGGGGACGCACAGCCCGCAGTTGCGTTAAGGCGCTTTTGTTTGGAATTGCTACCGAAGTAGCTTTCACAGCAAATTCATTAATCCAGCAGATGAGCAACGTCTGTTGAAAATGTACTAAGCGAAACGCATTTAATTTGGAAGGGAAATCAGGGGCCGCATTAGTCAGAGCATATAAATGGCCACACCAGCCATTCGGCTGTTTTTTTTTTTTTTTTTTTTTTTTTTTTTTTTTTTTTTTTTT
>NC_034599.1:35969217-35972535 GCF_900095145.1 Mus pahari
TCTGTGTAGCCCTGGCTGTCCTGGAACTCACTCTGTAGACCAGGCTGGCCTCGAACTCAGAAATCCACCTGCCTCTGCCTCCCAAGTGCTGGGATTAACGGCGTGAGCCACCACGCCCGGCTCCCTCTTGGCTCTTCTAGCACCATGTCTGCCTGAACACTGCCATGCTTCCCACCATGATGATAATGGACTGAACCTCTGAAACTGTAAGCCAGGCCCAATTAAATGTTTGGCTTTGTAGAGTTGCCTTGGTCATGGTGTCTCTTCACAGCAATAAAACCCAAACTCAGACAAGGACCATGTTATTATCACATCCAACATACTTGACAGCTCCTAAATCGACTACCTCTAAGTGTCACTTACTATGTCATTCTTATTAAAATGTTCCCATTCTTATATTTTTGGTTGTGAACCTAGCCTTTAATGGCTGAGCCATTTCTCCAGCCCAAAATTTTCCCATTCTTAAAAGCATCTTTATCTCTCTCTCTCTTTTTAAAAGTCTTTTAATCTTACTTGTATGTGTCTGTGCACATTTATGCCTCTGTCTGTGTGGTGGTCATTGGATAATTTACAGGAGTTGGTTCTCCTAAAATCAAACTTAGGTCTTCAGACTTGGTGGTAAGCACCTTTACCCACTCAGCCATCTCACCTGATCTGTGGCTCTTTCAACGAAAGTGGCCCCCATAGTCTCCTAGGGAGTGGTACTTTTAGCTGTGACCTTGTGGGAGGACATGTGTCACAGGGTATATGGGCTGTGAGGTCTAAGAAGATCAAGCTAGGCCCAGTGTCATCCTCCTGCTGCCTGCCAGTCCAGAGCTAGAAGTCTCAGCTACCTCTCCAGCACCGTGCCTACCTGCATGACACCATGCTTCCTGCCAAGACAATAATGGACCGGATCTCTGAGCCTGTAATCTAGCCCCAGTTAAATGTTTCCCTTTATAAGAGTTGCTGTGGTCATGGCATCTACTCACAGCAATAAAATTCTAACTAGGATACTACCCCTGACTTTAGCTCTTAGGTCCCTAGTCCTCAATGTGTTTCTGTTCTCCCCATTCCTGGCTGAAGGGGTACAGGGATTCCCCAGTGGGTATCGGACCTCCTGAATCTGTCAGGCTCTTCCCATGTAGTATAGTTTGAATAATATAATAACTCTAATAACTTGAACTTAAGTCTAACCCTAGTCTAATTAAGATTGAACATTTCAATCCACATCCTTTTTCCTTTTGTTTTTGAGATGGGAGTCTTCTCATTTCTGAGGATCATGTAATCCAGGCTGGCCTCGAACTCATCACTCTAGAGAATCCCGACTAATACATATGGGTACACATCTGCTCAATAATACATGTGGGTACACATCTGTTTAAATAGTCTTCATTATCCCCAATACCCCTCTCTCCTCATAATTAGACCTGCCTCTGATGATCTTTCAAAGACACAGTCATACTTCAATACTACCTGAAGTATCTCCTGTGATTGTGCTCATCTTAGTATCCTGCAAGCAAACTATGTTTCATCCCATCTGTGAGCACTGATGTAAGTTACTCATGCGAGCTAGAGTCGACCCTACTCCATAATCCCAGATCTTCCCAGTCCTTTTATGCCCAAGTCCATTCTCCACACTCATTATGTTTGGTATATAATTTAAAGAAAATTTCAAAACATAAAGCAAGAATAATAATTTACTTCTTTTTAAAAAAATATTTATTTATTTTATGTATGCAAGTACACTTTGCTCTCTTCAGACACACCAGAAGAGGGCATTAGATCCCATTACAGATGGTTGTGAGCTACCATGTGGTTGCTNGGAATTGAACTCAGGACCTCTGGAAGTGCAGTCAGTGCTCTTAACCACTGAGCTATCTCTCCAGCCCCATTTACTTTTTCTTCTTCTTTTTTTTTTAATGGTTTTTCGAGACAGGGTTTCTCTATATAGCCTTGGTTGTCCTGGAACTCACTCTGTAGACCAGGCTGACCTCAAACTCAGAAATCTGCCTGCCTCTGCCTTCCAAGTGCTGGGATTAAGGGCATGCGCCACCACCGCCCGGCGAATAATATTTTTCGCATTAAAATGTAATAGTTATCAATCCTCTGTCCTGAGGATTATTTAAATTCAGACACAGTGAAGTTCTGCTGTACTTAAGAATCTCTCTGCCTGCCTGCCCATCTGTCTGCCTGTCTGTCTGTCTCCTTATTCTCCTCCCCTCTCTTCCTTCCTTTTCCCCCCACACTATCGTGGATTTAACCCAGGGTCTCATTTTAGCTAGGCACAGTCTGTATTACATCTACTAATGTGCTGGACTCCCTAGCCCCGCTCCCCTCATATTTTTTCTTTGTTTATTGTAGCCTTGACTGGCCTGGAACTCTATGCAGACCAAGCTGACCTCTGACTCACAGAGACCTTCCTGCTTCTGACTCCAGATGGCAAGGAGTACTTCTTGGAGGAGGTGGCAGTGGATGAAGATGCATTAGCCAAACCAGGGAAAGAAGTGGGGTGAAGGGGGAAAGGGTTGTCACTGAATAGGATCCATACACGTGTCTAAATTTTTTTTTTTTTTTTTTCGAGACAGGGTTTCCCTGTATAGCCCTGGCTATCCTGGAACTCACTTTGTAGACCAAGCTGGCCTCGAACTCAGAAATCCGCCTGCCTCTGCCTCCTGAGTGCTGGGATCAAAGGCATGTACCACCACGTGTGCCTAATGCATCCTTGAGCGAGCACATGCTCCATGTGGTGGTGCATGCCTTTAGTCCCGGCACTTAGGAGACAAAGGCAGGCAGATCTCTGAGTTCAAGGCCAGTTTGGTCTACAGAGTGAGTTCCAGGCCAGGGCTACACAGAGAAACCCAGTCTCATGCCTCCTCCCCCAAACAAATAAAAAGTGTCTTATGCTCTATCAGCTAAGCTAGCTGGATGCTGTGGCCAAGTCTTTGTTTGGAAACATTTTTTTTGTTGTTGTTGTTGTTGTTTTGTTTTTGTTTTTTGATATGAGGACTGTGTTGGTTAGAATAGGTATGACCCTCAAAGATTCCTGTGTTTGAATGTTTGACTCATAGGGAGTGGCAGTATTAGGAGGCGTGGCCTTGTTGGAGCGGGTGTGGCCTTGTTGGAAGAAGAGTGGTATTGTGCAGGTGGGCTTTGAGGCCTTCTGTGCTCAGGCTCTGCCCAGTGCGGAAGATAGATTCCTCCTGGCTGCCTTCAGAACATGATGTAAAACTCTTGGCTCTCTTTTTTTTTTTTTTTTTTTTTAACGAGACAGGGTTTCTCTGTGTAGCCCTGGCTGTCCTGGAACTCACTCTGTAGACCAGGCTGGCCTCGAACTCA
>NC_034599.1:35972945-35976296 GCF_900095145.1 Mus pahari
TCTGTGTAGCCCTGGCTGTCCTGGAACTCACTCTGTAGACCAGGCTGGCCTCGAACTCAGAAATCCACCTGCCTCTGCCTCCCAAGTGCTGGGATTAACGGCGTGAGCCACCACGCCCGGCTCCCTCTTGGCTCTTCTAGCACCATGTCTGCCTGAACACTGCCATGCTTCCCACCATGATGATAATGGACTGAACCTCTGAAACTGTAAGCCAGGCCCAATTAAATGTTTGGCTTTGTAGAGTTGCCTTGGTCATGGTGTCTCTTCACAGCAATAAAACCCAAACTCAGACAAGGACCATGTTATTATCACATCCAACATACTTGACAGCTCCTAAATCGACTACCTCTAAGTGTCACTTACTATGTCATTCTTATTAAAATGTTCCCATTCTTATATTTTTGGTTGTGAACCTAGCCTTTAATGGCTGAGCCATTTCTCCAGCCCAAAATTTTCCCATTCTTAAAAGCATCTTTATCTCTCTCTCTCTTTTTAAAAGTCTTTTAATCTTACTTGTATGTGTCTGTGCACATTTATGCCTCTGTCTGTGTGGTGGTCATTGGATAATTTACAGGAGTTGGTTCTCCTAAAATCAAACTTAGGTCTTCAGACTTGGTGGTAAGCACCTTTACCCACTCAGCCATCTCACCTGATCTGTGGCTCTTTCAACGAAAGTGGCCCCCATAGTCTCCTAGGGAGTGGTACTTTTAGCTGTGACCTTGTGGGAGGACATGTGTCACAGGGTATATGGGCTGTGAGGTCTAAGAAGATCAAGCTAGGCCCAGTGTCATCCTCCTGCTGCCTGCCAGTCCAGAGCTAGAAGTCTCAGCTACCTCTCCAGCACCGTGCCTACCTGCATGACACCATGCTTCCTGCCAAGACAATAATGGACCGGATCTCTGAGCCTGTAATCTAGCCCCAGTTAAATGTTTCCCTTTATAAGAGTTGCTGTGGTCATGGCATCTACTCACAGCAATAAAATTCTAACTAGGATACTACCCCTGACTTTAGCTCTTAGGTCCCTAGTCCTCAATGTGTTTCTGTTCTCCCCATTCCTGGCTGAAGGGGTACAGGGATTCCCCAGTGGGTATCGGACCTCCTGAATCTGTCAGGCTCTTCCCATGTAGTATAGTTTGAATAATATAATAACTCTAATAACTTGAACTTAAGTCTAACCCTAGTCTAATTAAGATTGAACATTTCAATCCACATCCTTTTTCCTTTTGTTTTTGAGATGGGAGTCTTCTCATTTCTGAGGATCATGTAATCCAGGCTGGCCTCGAACTCATCACTCTAGAGAATCCCGACTAATACATATGGGTACACATCTGCTCAATAATACATGTGGGTACACATCTGTTTAAATAGTCTTCATTATCCCCAATACCCCTCTCTCCTCATAATTAGACCTGCCTCTGATGATCTTTCAAAGACACAGTCATACTTCAATACTACCTGAAGTATCTCCTGTGATTGTGCTCATCTTAGTATCCTGCAAGCAAACTATGTTTCATCCCATCTGTGAGCACTGATGTAAGTTACTCATGCGAGCTAGAGTCGACCCTACTCCATAATCCCAGATCTTCCCAGTCCTTTTATGCCCAAGTCCATTCTCCACACTCATTATGTTTGGTATATAATTTAAAGAAAATTTCAAAACATAAAGCAAGAATAATAATTTACTTCTTTTTAAAAAAATATTTATTTATTTTATGTATGCAAGTACACTTTGCTCTCTTCAGACACACCAGAAGAGGGCATTAGATCCCATTACAGATGGTTGTGAGCTACCATGTGGTTGCTNGGAATTGAACTCAGGACCTCTGGAAGTGCAGTCAGTGCTCTTAACCACTGAGCTATCTCTCCAGCCCCATTTACTTTTTCTTCTTCTTTTTTTTTTAATGGTTTTTCGAGACAGGGTTTCTCTGTGTAGCCTTGGCTGTCCTGGAACTCACTCTGTAGACCAAGCTGGCCTTGAACTCAGAAATCTGCCTGCCTCTGCCTCCCGAGTGCTGGGATTAAAGGCGTGCACCACCACGCCCGGCTCCCCATTTACTTCTTATGATTCAGTTAAAGAAAAAAAAAAAAAAAAAAAAGCCTGGCCCCTGGACCTGCATAGCCTTTCGTGGAATCCTCTTTGCTCCTAGTGAGCTGGAGGCCTGGCAGGGCACCTCTCTGGCTTTCAATTTCTTGAAATGTGAAACTAAATTAATTGTGTTACTCTGCAGCCTGGATTAGTGAGAAAATATGAAAGTACCATATACCTGGCAGAAGCTATTGTCTTTGGTATTCACCAGGTTTCATATTTCTAGACAGTTTTTAAAGATTTACATAATCACACCCCAAAATGCTTCCTACAATAAGTTGTTGTGTAGCAGTTTCCTCTGAGACATTCCACTGTAGACATTCCACTCTTTGAGCTCAGGAAGTAAAGAAAAGGAAGTCAGGGGCTGGCGAGATGGCTCAGGGAGTAAAAGAGCACTGACTGCTCTTCCAAAGGTCCCGAGTTCAAATCCCAGCAACCACATGGTGGCTCACAACCATCTGTAATGGGATCTGATGCCCTCTTCTGGTGTATCTGAAGTCAACTACAGTGTACTTATGTATGATAATAAATAAATCTTAAAAAATAAGAAAAGAAAAGAAAAGGAATTTCTTGAAACTGACCAGATACACGAGGCCCCTCCCTACCCAAGCACATAGAAGCAATAAGGACTGCTGAAAGACATTGTCAGGCTAGCTAACCTGCTTAGAGGAGACTCAGATGGTGTAGCCTCCTAGAAGAAGCTGAGACCAGCGGAGAGGCTCAGAGCACCTGGGCTGCTTGAGACGGACAGTTCCCATCCTAATGACTGCTTGCGGGCTGTACAGTTGCTCCAGGAGTGGGACAAGCATGACACTACTCTTTAATCTGGTGACTGTCAAATAACCCAACAGCAGTCATGGGAGTTCTCGTGTTGATGTCGGAAAGGTCCAATACCATGGACTGGAAGATGCTAAATTTACAGTAGATAAGGTTGTTGGTCTATGACTGGTGATAGGAGATGTACTTGTAAGGCAAGGAATCCCCACCCTTCTCTGAAGCCTATTCTCCGCACACATTTGCAGATAGTTGCTGCAGAAAGCACAGGGCTATTCACGTCACTATTTCCCATCAATTTTTTTTCCTATCTGAATCACAAAATCAACTGGATTTGCATCACTTTATGAAGTGCACAGAGAAGTCTTTGATTATTTCGATTATTACTCTTGCATGCTTGGGGCGCATGTGGGCGAATTTGAAGCAGAGCTAAGCCTTTTATTTGTTCTGTATTTTTGTTCCCTGTAGTTTTCCTCTCTCTCTCTCTCTCT
>NC_034599.1:35977106-35979253 GCF_900095145.1 Mus pahari
AGAGAGAGAGAGAGAGAGAGAGAGAGAGAGAGAGAGAGAGAGAGAGAGCATACATTCTGATCTCCACATGCTCTCTCCACTACTTTGCTTTCTAACTACTACAGATTATGTTATTGTCTTAGTTTGTGTTTTATTGCTATAAAGAGACATCATGACCGAGGCAACCGTATAAAGTAAACCATTTAATTGGGCCTGGCTTACAGTTTCAGAGGTTCAGTCCATTATCATCATAGCAGGAAGCATGGCAGCATGCAGACAGGCATGATGCTGGAGGAGCTGAGAGTTCTAGAGGCAGCAGGAGACTGTGCCACAAGTCTATGGGGGTCATACCTAATGAAACCACCACAGCTCTGAATGTTTAAATCTAAAGAGGAGCAGAATTTGGAGACCAGCCTCTTAAATCAAAGTCCAAGGCTTCGGGTTTTACCAGAGATTGGAAACAAACAGACTCTGTTACTGCTTTAGGTGTTTATTTTTTAAAAGACAAGATAATTAACAGCAGAGTCAGAGACTCTAAGGTCAAGCTGAGTTCAAATTCTGGCCTACAAGGAGTGTGGTCTTGACTCGAGAGAGTCTTAGAAGGTAAGAGTGCTTGCCCAAAGACTTGAACTCTGTCCCTGGAGCCCAGGGACCCTCGTAAACGGGAAAGAGAGAACCAACACCATTCAACTGTTCTCTGACCTCAACATGCTCCCTCTGGCTTGGGGGGGGGCACCTCACACAGAATTCATGCACACTTGCACGTGCACACACACAATAATAATTACACATTTTAAAAATAAACAAGCCATGTGATCTTGAACACACAACTATCCCCAAGAGATTCCTGTGTTTCGTTATCTGTAAAATAGTAAGAGTGATATGGAATTCAAGTGAGAAGGCAGAACAGAATAAATGTAAAAAGCTCATTCTATAGCCAAAGAGCTACCGGAATAATACAACGATTATTATTTTATTTTTTGAGACAGTGTTTCACAGAGCCCAGGCTGGCCTGGAACTTGTTATGCAACTGAGGATGATTTAGCTTGCCTCTACCGCTCAAGTGATGGGATTAGACCTCCATGCCCATTGTAAAACCTTTCTGTATTTGGGAGTATTGGGGGGGGGGTAGGGTAGTGTTAACTCTCTGCAATCACACCTAATGCGAACGAAAGCAAGAATCTGCATGATCCTTACTAAGGAATGTAAGTTTAGTTAAACATAACTGTGTCCTAATTGGGGACCAATAATTTACATAACTGAAATAAAAATCACAATACAAAATGTACTACATTTGATTTGAATATTTACATTAAAATAAAGTAATACTTTTTCTGTGGTTTTACTTTGGCAAATTCAGTCTTTCTTTTAAAAATACATTTGCATTTGTGTGCTTTGTACTTACAAGATCCAAAAGGATCAGGGGGCAGAAACAAGCCTTACCTAGTCCCCAGCACCTAGGTAGGTCGCTGGAGATCACTAGCATGAGTGTCTTGGGCATGTTTCCAAGAATAGGTAATCACATTTGTTTGTTTGTTTCTGCCTCTCCTTGAAAAAGAAAATTCATATTTGGTGCTTGTTTTGTTTTTTGCTTTTTGATTCATCCACGTATCTTAAATTCTTTTCATTCAAGCGTTGGTAATTTAGCTATGGTTTCCAGTCCATAGGTGACAAATAAATTTCAGTGGGAACTGATAATTTTGATATTATCAAGTTGTTCTTCATAAAAGATTTGTGAATGACTACAAGAAAGTAAGCATTTCACGGAGATGCAGCAACAGAATTCTTGAGCTGATCTTGCAAATTCAATAGATAAGGGCCATCGAGACAGCTCAGTGCATAAATGCACTTGCTGTCCGTCAACACCTGAGTATCAGAGCGCTCCTCCGGGTCTCTACATGGTAAAGGGAAGAAACTGACTTGAAAGATGTCATTTGACAGCCACAAGAAAGCCTCCTCTCTACAAAGTAAGGGCATAATTTTTGTTTTTAAAGGTAGATTATTTTTTTGAAAAGTATAGATGGAAGATTTTTCTGTCATGAAACTAACTTTTTTATTTTTAATTTTTTTTGGTTTTTTGAGACAGGGTTTCTCTATGTAGCCCTGGCTGTCCTGGAACTCACTCTGTAGACCAGGCTGGCCTCGAACTCAGAAATCCGCCTGCCTCT
>NC_034599.1:35980518-35994219 GCF_900095145.1 Mus pahari
AAAAAAAAAAAAAAGAGGGTAAAGAAGAACCTAGGTCAGAGAAGGTAAGGCCTAGTGAAGCAGAAATGCAGGAACAAACAACAGAGGGAAGCCCATACAGAGAAACCCTGTCTGGAAAAACCAAAAAAAAAATGTGAGAAAAACCAAAAAAAAAAAAAAAAGAGTGTACAGACTGTTCTTGCAGAGGGCCAGAATTCTGTTCCCAGCATCCACATGGCATGGCTCACAACTGCCCCCTGTAAGACTAGCCCAGGAGGACCTGATGCCTCTGGCATACACTGGTACTCATAGATAGATACACACACACACACTGACATATGTATAATTAAAAATAATGAAATCTTTTTATTTAAAGATTTAAGAAAAAAAAGATTTAAGAACAAGACTTATGTAATTTATTAATAGGGTTAGCAGATTGTCTTGTGAAATCTGTTTGCAGAACTCACTTGTGCTTTTTGAGACAGAGTCTCCTCAAATCCAGGCTGGTCTGAAGCTCACTAGCTATCTGAGGCTATCTTAAAAGTTCCCATACTCCTGTCATTGCATCCTAAATGCACCATCATGCCTATAATGGTGTATATATAAAAGCACCTGCCCCCTTTCAAGATAGGCTTTTTCTGTGTAGCCCCAGGCTGGCCTCAAACTCATAGAGATCTGCTTGCCTCTGCCTCCTGAGTGCTGGGTTTAAAGGTGTGAGCCACCACCACCTGCCTTTTTTTTTCTTATCATTAATGCCTGATCCCCAGTAGTATATTTGGTTACTCTCTTCAGTATTTGATGGAGACTTGCAGAGATGATAACAAGAGACAGACTAGGGAGTGTTCTCATTTCACAGTGTATTTTTCAGAGAGTTAAGACCTGAGCTCAGGTCTCCTGTATTTGAAACTGAATTCTCCCTCCCAAGCCCTCTTTTTCTAAGAGACCATGGAGCATGTTTTAAGCTGAGATGGCCATAGACAGGCTGTCTACACACACACACACACACACACACACACACACACACACACACCCCCAGTGAATGAACTGGGTGGATTTAGTCTTTGTCACGTTAGAAATGCCGGGTTTTCAATATCACATCTTTGAATGTGCGTCTCACAAGGGTTCACATCCTCACTTCCCCGTGCAAAAGCATTTGTTTTGAAGATGCATTTGATAGAAGCAGCCAGCGACTCCAGTTCTTTTTGCAGACATGTCATCCACTTTTGTAGTGCTTAAAATAAAGTACTGGGATAGAAGGTAGGCTGAAACACAAGCAATAGAATACAAACTGTTATGAGTAAAGCGTGTTACTCAGATCCCACAAAAATACACATCTCCTTTATTTTGCGGGCAACTTGGCTAATGGAACCAGTTCTTCCTTTGATCATCAATAGGGTCATCTTTTTGGGAAACTAAGTCCCATCTCAGATGACAGTTTTAGCTGAGGCTGACATGAAAGAGAGAGGGGCTGTTTAATTATCCATTCCCTGAAAAGCACATTTTTTTCTCTCTCTTTAAATTAATGATTCTCCAGCTAAAACCGAGCAGTAACGGCACTGGATGTTAGATGGAGAGAGAGAAGCTCATTTGATCTCGATTATTATTGCTGCTGCTGTTGTTGTTATTGTCTCTTGGCAGCATACAAGATCTGGATTTATGTGTCACCCTTACAGCTACAGCTTGCTGGTCCTAGGTGACAGACTTTTTTATCCAAGCGAGTGAGAATAAAATAATACAGAGATGTACTATGGATGCACTTATAAAATTTCCTAAGGCTTGGAGAAAGCAGCCTTTGTATAATAGATGTTCAGTGAATTCTCACCATAATTAAAAATCGCGGTGAATGAAGGGCAAACCTTGAGAACATGTTAGGTTGGTTCCAGCAACTGCTTTTTGTTTTACCATTTTCTTTTCTTTCTTAAAGATTTGTTTATTTATTTTATGTATATGAGTACACTATTGCTCTCTTCAGACACACCAAAAGAGGGCATTGGATCCCATCACAGGTGGCTGTGAGCCACATGTGTTTACTGGGAATTGAACTCAGGACCTCTCTCTATCCCTGCTTTCTGTTTTCTTTTTCTTCTTTTTTTCTGTGTCACTGTTTACATTTAAAAGAATTAAAAGAGAGGGTGTTGGTGAACTACACAGGTAGGTACTGTACAGTTCAATAGCTTTGAATGTAGTGTGGCTACAGGGCACTTGAAACATAGCGACTGTGAGTTCAGGTTGCAGTAAATGACAAATACACACTTCTGTTTGAAGATCTAGCTTGAAGCTTCGAATGGTGCAGACCTGTAATCCCAGAGTTTGGGAAGATCAAGCATCCAAAGTTTTTCTTGGCTGCGTATTGAGTTCAAGACCAATCTAGACTACATGAGACTTTGTCTAAAAAACAAACAAAAGATGCAAATAATATTTATATTGATCACATGTCAAATAATAATATTTAGGATATTATTCAGATTAAATACACTATGCTAATATTTTCCTATTTTATTTTATTTTATTTTATTTTATTTTATTTTATTTTATTTGAGATGGGATTTCTTTATGTATCTGAAGCTGTCCTGAAACCAACTATGTAGACTAGACTGGTCTTAAATTCACTGATATCTTCTTGCCTTTGCTTTCTTACAGTCAGGTGCCACCAGGTCAGGCCTTATTTTAAAATTTGATGAGTACAATTTAAAATGATCAGTGTGGGTCACATGCTTTATTACTGACCAGTACAGTTCTAGGCTTCGGGGTTAAGCCAGACAACGACATATCTCTTTTTGTTTTCTTTTTAAAAACTGTTTCCATGTGGGTCATAATTTTTACCTCCTATCTAAAATTTATCGCTTGATTGTGGTTACCCAGGCTGTCTTGGACCCGAGAGAGAGGTAGAGTTGGAAGGTAGAGGGCGAAACGGTTGTCCACTTTGCAATACCTATCACCTCCTTACCTTAGAACAAGCAGGACTGAGACCCCGAGGGGACTGGATACCTTGCACCCTGTGTTCACCCCAGAACACAGTAAGACTGCATCAGAGCTGGTTTTTGGTCACTCTAGCGTTTTCGCAGGGTTATGCTCAAGAGCCCGGCCAGTGGAGGAAACTTTCAGGAACTCTGTGCCTCAGCATTTCCTCAAGGGTCTGGGACATAGTAGGGCCTGGAACCAGAGGCCAGAACAGGGCTAAAAAACCTTTTGAGAACTAACCTTATGCACACCGCCCGCCTGCATCCGGGTTTCTTTGGCGTATTGGGCTCAAGCCCCACAGGTTGTGTCTGGAACCGGAGGAGAAAGGGTCTCTCTTCTGTTATGGATAAGGGTGGTGGCGGCACCGAGAATGCCTAAGAGTCCCCAGGGGTCTGCTTTGGTCCTGGCAGTGGTATTCATCCAGCCTTTTAGCTTTGTTCGCTGGCGGCGCTAAGAGGCAAGGGAAAGACGCCAGCGCCCCAGGTCCTGCTCCTTTCCCAGAGACCCGGTTTCCTTGTCTCTTAACTTCTTAGGTTCCTATAGCGACCTGAAGAGGCAAAGGCAGGATGGCCGGATTTCTGAGAAAAACGCCTTCCAGTTTCTGTCCTTGGGCAGCTCTGCTCGAGGTTAGCCTGGGCGTGATCCTCCGCCGCTTCTGTCCTGGGGTGAGCCATAGGCGGAGCGGAGAATACGGCGTCTATTTCCGGGATTACAGACTGTCAGAGACCAAAGGACCAAGAAGGGAGTCTGACACTCTTCTGCCCCGCTGCGATTCCTCGAGCAATCTGAGGTGTGTAAAAGAGAGTTCTCTGTGTCACAGCACAATCACTGCCACCGTTCTACTAACCCCGTTCCCCAAGTGACATTCAGTTTCTTCTGTTTCTAAGGTAGAAGTTAGTCCCTGACCTAAGGAAGTTGAAAGCCTGCCCCCCGGAGGCCGGGTGAGGATCTGTACAGTGGCTGGGAACCTAGACAAGGGCTGAAGCTGACACCTACTAAGCGTCTGGCTGTGAGACGCCCGCCCAACTATAGCTTGCCAGCCTGTGTTTGGAGATAGAGTAGATTGATAGCCTTTTGCTGCGTAGGGATGATTGCTATCCATGTGCCACATTCACGTTTCGAGTGGAGGTGGGTGGACTTGCTTTATGTGTGGACCATCACCCCAGTTCCCCCTCAACATTTTCTTCTATCTCCCTCAGTCCCCAAATCGATGACTTGACCAGGAAGCTGGTTAGGGAACTTCTGTAGAGTCTACTGTTTTTCCTTTCGGAGGTCATCGCCCTTCTGCCTTCACTTCCTACAATTACAAACTTTAAGACACAAGTCCCCGCCCAGACAAAGAGAAACACTCAGACTTCATTTACGTGGTCGTGGTCGCTTGCCAAGCTCTCCTTTCACTGGCTGCTTCACAGGCTTCCTTCCTCTGCCCCCCCCCCCCATCTGCTTACCAGTGTGTCCGTGTGGAACAGGACGCTCCCACTTCCTGGAGCACTGAAGTTTGGGGCCTAATTGATTCTGGTAATTAATTTGTTCTACCTGCTAGATCAGATGGAAATCCTACTGCAGCGCCCGAGGATTAACACTTGACTTCGCAGTACCTCTGCTAATTATCTAATAGCATGGGTTGTGAGGACTCAGTCCCTGTTAAAACACTTTCGCTATTAGCAGTAGTGATTGGAATTGTGATGACGACTAGATATCAACAAATTAGAGCTTAAAAATGGGGAGATGGAAGAGAAGTGGCTTCTTTTAATTTCCCCGAGTTTAACATCAATAATTAGAGCAATTTTCAGAGATGCGAGCCCAAATTACTCCTGCTGTGCTGTAGATGATCACCTTAATTTTAGCAAATTGACTCCAGGGGAATAAATGTGACAGATTAGAAAAAGACAAACAGAAAAAAAAGAGAGAGAGAAAAGATTGGAAAGAAGAGTAAGGAAAGAGGCAGAGGAAAGAGAGAGGGAATAAAATCTAATGCAGTGATGGAGACCCTGTGGCTGGAACTGGTGATGTGGCAGAAATAGCAAAGAACTGTAAGACTGAAGTGAAGAGCAGCCAGGAGGGCGGCAGGGAAAGGTGACTATGGACAGATTTAAAGTGACCAAGCCATGTGGATGATGCACACAGACTCCCTCTATCCATTCCTTACATTCCAGATAAAGAATCTTCCACCTGCCATCTTTATTTCCCCCAACAATTCAATCATCCCTGTTGTCAATTTAATCTAACTCTAGCAACTTGGTGCAGCGGACAGAGTGCATCTTCATTTCTTCACTTCTCTTTTTCTTTTGCTTTCAATTACTGGAACTCTTTAAAAGACAACAAACTGGTTCAAATGCTTGAGTTAAGTGCTTTAATCCTAGGCTTTTGGGACTCTTTGGTCTTCTCTCTAAGAGGCAGGTTGTTAAACAACGGTGAAAAAAATCATTTTCAGTCTTTTACAAAGACAGAACACAGGAGGCAGCGCTTGCAGGGCAGGGGTAGAAACTGGGGTCCAGAAACCTTATAGGAACCCAACCCATTGGGCTCAGCGCTCCCTGCTTGGCCAGACGCATTCAGCACCGCGGACAGATCCCCGCCCCGCCCCGAGCCCACCCCACCCTCCCCTCTGCCTCTGCAGCCTCCCTATTGGTTCGCCGGGCTCCCCTCTCCAAGCTGCCAATTCTCCAACACACAGAACCAACCTACCCCGGCGCTGGAGAGGCAAGAAGACAAGCGCCGGGGATAGCCCAGGTCGGTAGAGCTGCCGGGATCTGAGCCTGGGCGATCGGGAGCAGGTGCAGGCTCTTGAGTAGGCCTGCCGGGGAAGCTGTTTGCTTCCTGCACTTTGTCCGGGCCCTCACCCTGTGACAGGCGCTCTGCAAGATGAATCTCAACTTCACTTCCCCTCTTCATCCAGCATCTTCTCAGAGGCCCACGTCGTTTTTCATCGAGGACATTCTTCTGCACAAGCCCAAGCCGCTGAGGGAAGTGGCCCCTGACCACTTTGCCAGCTCTCTGGCCTCTAGGGTGCCTTTGCTAGACTATGGCTACCCCCTTATGCCCACACCCACCCTCCTCACCCCTCACGCTCATCATCCTCTCCATAAGGGGGATCACCACCATCCTTATTTCCTGGCCACCTCAGGTAAGTAACAGAGGACTCTAGGAGTAGGGAGTGAGCCTTATTTATTTATTTATTTATTTATTTATTTATTTATTTATTTATTTATTTCTATCCCCTAGGGTAGAAACTATATCAGTCTCGGTGGTCTTTCTCCTTCTGTAGCAGTGGAAGGTTAGGGACATGGTCGAGAGTTCCCTTGAAGCAGGCCAACGGAGGGGAGCAATTTCTGGTCACTTCACAGTTTGTATAACTAGACAGCGATTGTGTCTGACCAGAGGTAGCTGGAGTGGATAGATCTGATCATATTCCTAGCGGGCAGTGTTTCTTCCAGGCAACTTTGGCTCATCTAAATGCCACTTCTAAACTTCCTCCACTTCAGAAGGGTCCTCAACCGTCTTGTCCCAGGGAAATGGCACTGAACTTTCCAGTGTGGAAAATGAAAAGGTTTCGCCTGGCCCGCTCTCTTCTGCTAGGTTGTGTCAGGAACATTTGCAGATTCTGCAGGAGATATAAAAGTGAGGAAGGGCCAGGGGGTAGTCTGCCACTGGCAGGAAGGGGTCAGGGCAGAAGGGAGCTGCAGTACTCGAATGACCCTCATGTGTTCAACATTTAATTCATAGTCAGTCTGCTTGGCTTCCTTGTTCTGGCCCAGTTGCTGGAGTCGCGGAACCGAGCGCTGAAATATTTCAAATGTACTGTTTGGCAAGGAGTGGGAATTGGTAAAGTAAGATTGGGCCTGGAAATGCTGGGGGATGTCTGGATTGTGTTCCTTTATTTGTTTCTCTCAGTCAGCACGAACACTTTCTTCCCTAGCATTTCCAGTCCAGCCCCACAGAGAAATCCTTCTAGTCCAGTTGCTGAGCACAGTAGTAAACTGGTTCCAGTGGGGGCTGAGGGAAGGGGGCAGGCAATGTATGAGATACAGGCACTCAAATCCAGAAAAAAAAAATGCTGAAAGTGTAGGACGGTAAAACCCGCTCAAAAGCGCTAGGAGGTCTTAAGGCTCCCGGTGAGATCAGCATTGCTCCCTGGCTTTGACACTCGGCTGAAAACGGACTCTTTTCCCAGTACTGGTGTTGGGCAAAATCCATGGTGCCGAAACTCTTGATTGTTGTTTTCCTTTCCTGGGCATTGGCAGATAGATACTGGTGTCTGAGGCCCGGATGCTTGGGGCGCCTAATAATACCAGGTAAAGCTGAGAGGGTCGCAAGACGGAAGCATCATCCAGCGAAAAGGCACTCAGCTCTCCCGATTCTCGGCTCGGAGTCGGAGAGAAATGATTTAGGATCAGACTAAGGAGCAGGGTTTCCAGGGCGACCCTGCTACTGACAAGGAAATGTCACGGGCCAGCGCCACAGTTTCTCTGGTTCTGAGTTTTTTCCGCGCCGCTGTATTTGGTTGTTGGAAGGATGAGAACGACCGGGGAAAGGTGCCTTTTAGAGTTGAGTTATTTACCCCATAGCACAGCGCTCAGTGTTGGTAGGGGTCATGGATAGATGCAGGTGGACAACCGTGGTCCAGCTTCGGACTTTTGCAAGCAAACTTTGCAAGGCCTAACAGATAACTGGGAGTCTGCGCAGGCTCTGAGGAAGTTTCCCCAGGAAGATATTCTTTCTTTCTTTTTTAAAGTGCCTCTAGATTTTTGATCTATTTTTCTTTTCTGTTTTATTTGCTGCTTTTTATTTGAATTTTGGGATGGCCTTCTAGGAAAAGATCTCCAAGAGCTATTTTGTGGCTCATCTCCCTGCTGTTATTGAGAGATGGGTTCCAGGAGCTTTGGAGCAAGTAGGAGAGAGGGACCGCTGGGCGCCAGAATGGAGTGGATCGGGGAGGATGGAGGTTGCTTCCTCCGAATGCGGGCTCTGTCCGTCAGACTGCTCTTGTCTCTGTAGGGATGCCGGTCCCGGCGCTGTTCCCGCACCCGCAGCACGCGGAGTTGCCCGGGAAGCACTGCCGCCGCCGCAAAGCTCGCACGGTGTTTTCTGACTCGCAGCTCTCCGGCCTGGAGAAAAGGTTCGAAATCCAGCGCTACCTGTCGACGCCAGAGCGCGTGGAGCTGGCCACTGCCCTCAGCCTCTCGGAGACTCAGGTGAGCAGGAGCCGGGAGGATGCCCCGGATTCTGCGTCCTGCTCTTCCCCCCCCCCCAACTCTGGAGTTCCAGAAGGACCAAGTAAAAATGATCCTCTCTCCTCGCCTTTCAGCGTGTTTCCAAGATCCGACAGAATTTAAACCCAGTTTTCACGTTAGATTTATCTACCCGGCTCTACTGGGGAGGGAAAAATCACTTTGATTGGGCTGTCACCTCCAAGTCACACCATGGTTCTTTTTATTTCTCTTCTGCCCCTCATCTAAGGGTGTGACAAGTTGGGTCTTGTTTGTGGAGGAACTTAAACAATTTACTCTTTGTTTTGTTTTGGAGAGGGTTTCACTATGTAGCCCAGGCTGGCCCAGAATCCCAATCTTCCTGTCAACCCCTGTGTGTGGGCTGCCAGTTCACACCACCCCTCTTACCCCTCCTCGCTGCACCCCCCTCAACCTTACATGCACCGCAGCAAATCTTCACAGGTGTCCCAGGCCGCTCCAGATACTAGTTTAAACCTCTCTCCTTTTTTCGTTTTTTGCTTTCTCTCTCTCTCTCTCTCTCTCTCTCTCTCTCTCTCTCTCTCTCTCTCTCTCTCTCTCTCTCTCTCTCTCTCTCTCCCTCTCCCTCTCCCTCTCCCTCTCCCTCTTCTCTCTTTTCTTTTTTGTCTTTCGTCCAGTCCTCCACCTCTTCCTTTATTTCACCTCATGATCTTGCTGTGAAATCATTAGCCATTCAGAGCTAAGACTAAAATCCCCTCCAAAGAAAATCAGTCAGTTCATTCCATGCTTGATTTCTAATCCACGAGTCTCGTTGGACCCGGGATTTAGGTATTTTCATCACAGGATCATAAATTTAGTGTAAAGGAGACCCCAACTACACAGCGCTTGCCCCCATTAATTACCATTGACCCTCGTCACTCTTCTGGGGCAATATCTCCTAGAATTCAGCCTAAAAGGATAACGTGTGACTTAATCAAAAATGGCATCCATGGCGGTAGAACCGAATTCGATTCAGTTGACAGAGAGCCTTTCCCCCCCTAAGCTCCACCAATCACCCAGACCTTTCAGTCACTGTTTGTGTGAGGAATGATATTATCTTGTTTGTCTCCTTGAAATCAGGTGAAAACGTGGTTCCAGAACCGGCGGATGAAGCATAAAAAGCAGCTGAGGAAAAGCCAAGACGAACCGAAAGCCGCAGACGGGCCCGAGAGCCCCGAAGGCAGTCCCCGTGCTCCCGAGGGCGCGCCCGCCGATGCTCGGCTGAGCCTGCCCGCCGGTGCCTTCGTGCTTACTGAGCCCGAGGACGAAGTGGACATTGGGGATGAAGGCGAGCTCAGCTCAGGGCCGCACGTGCTCTGAGTGGCCAGGTTGGGAAGGGAGACCCGGGCGAGGAGGCCGCGGAGCCAGACCCGGTTCTTTCCCGGCGGTAAGACTCGCGGAGACTCCAGACTGCTCCTGCGACCTGGACTGGAAGAAAGAAAGGCAGGCGCAGTCCACTTAGCAACTTGCAGCCGCCAGCGACTCGTTCCTATGTCTCCTCCCGGTCCAACGGGTCCCCGTCGGGGATCACTAATGTGATCGCTGGTTCCCGCGCCCCGCGTCTCCAGCGCCGGGGACCTGCCGAGTGTCGCAGCTCAAACTAGCAGCTGGGCTCGCGGCGGTACAATTCGACCGAGCGCCTCCGACTCCACGCGCCGCCAATGCAGAACCCCTCCATCCTCATGTCTCAGCCACTTGTCATCCAGCTCTGTCACTCTGTTCCCGCGGCCTTTCCACCTAGGCGGTCGCTCTCCCTAAAGCAGTTCAGTTGACCACAGATAAAGGGACCAGGTGTCTGGGGCTATGCCGGGATCCAGGCAGCACCCATAGGATTCTTTAAACCTTCAGAACCCTGTGTTGTTGGCGGCTGTTGACTACGTCTGCTCACACCCCTACCGGAACCCTACATCTCTTACTGAAATCCTTAGGCGAACCCCTTCTGACTGCGCTTCCATCCTCGGGTGTCCCAAAATTCATGGGTGCGCTCGGCGTCCCCGGGGCGCTTGTAGCGCTGGTGGGCCGGAGGGCTCCCACAATTCCCTCCCTACAGAACCGTGGGCAGAGAACGTCAACAGCGCAATTTCTGCTTCCTGAACTTGTTGCACTCTTGTCCCGTAACCCTTCCATGTCCCAAAGACTAAAGAGATTTTAAGCGATTGTCCTCGGGTTGTTTGCAGGCGCGCTCAGTTCCGTACAGTGTTTTAGCAAGGCTTAGCCTCGGGACGAACGCACCCAACCGCCTTCCGAATTAAAGCAAAGGGGGATGTGGGAGCACACCTGTTGGGGGGCCATTGAAGCTGTCACTGTCGCGTCCCTCCTCTCCTTTGTCCCTGGAAGGTCTTCTATTCTCTTACTAGGTCTGCAGTCTATTTAGATAATAAAGGACTTGTGGGGCAAAAATGGAAAGGAGAGCAGGTTTCCGCGAATCGTTTATTGTCACATCACCTGCCTTGTCCCAGACACTTTGTTATTCCCAGTAGAAATGAATTTGGCTAATGACCTTTACTTAACAGATTCCGTCTCCCTGACCCCGACTTTCTTGTTTTCAATTATTTGATTAATAGTGATTAATGAATCTCATCCACGTGAAAAAAGGTCACCGCATACAGTACCTTTTCACCGCAAAACGCTGAAGGGACCCGGGCCTTTAGTATTTGGAATGTGTAACTACGTCAATGAACTATTTGAGACGCGTCTCCAACAGAGCAGCACTGCGGGGTAGGTGGGTGGGACTTCCGACATATCGCTGCTTCTGACTGTCTTTAGGTCAGTGAGACTGGAAAGGAGTGACCTTAGTAGCGTGTTCCTCCCCCTAGGGACCAGAGATAAATAATTACAGGACTGCAATGGCGTTGAGTTTAGGTTATATTTTATTCTTTTTTTTTTCTTTTTTCCTCAACGAGGAAAACAATCAAGAGGCAGAAAGCGAGCTTTCTCTAGTCTGCATCATTTTGGAGGCACAAGCACCATCTTTAAAACAGAAGCTTTGTGTAGCCTTGGGACTGCCCAGAGTGTCTGCTCTGTCATCAAAGGGGGGGGGGGTGAACCACAGATCAGGAAACCGAGGCTTGCTGAAGTTGAGGAATGCATCCCTGAGACCTGTGGAGACAACTGGATGCTTTCACTCTGTTAGCTTCTTTCTGTTTGCTCTCTTCTGTTTATTTACTTTCTGGTGCCTGTGCCTTGACTTGCAATTTGCCCCCCCCCATCACATTATTAGAACGCTATCATCATTTCTTTAGTTTGTGTAGTTGTGGCCAATGCTGCATGCAAATCCAGGCTCAGATTTATCCTCTTCTGTTTACATAATGATAGCATTTTTTTTTTCTTCAAATCCAGACTCTCTCCAGGCAAGCCCTCTACTTCCAAACCCTACCCCCAGCCATACAGAACCTTTTCAAAGGAAGTAGTTTATAGAAAATTGTAGGCTTGGATTTTTCAGAAAATGCAACACAAAAAAACCCACAACAACAAAAACAAACGGCAAAAAAAAAAATCTTTGGGTTAAAAGAGAATGGTTTATTAGTAAGAGAAAGATGCTCTTACATGAGAACATGGAGCCAAGGGGGTGGGGGGAAACTTTAATTGTTCCAGTCCTGCAAACAACTGCTAACAGGTTTGAAAATAATCTTTAAAGTGAGAAAAAAAAAAAAAACATGAGAGAGAGAGAGAGAGAGAGAGAGAGAGAGAGAGAGAGAGAGAGACTGATTTTAAATTAGAGGATGAATAGAGAACACATATTTGAAAGCACAGGGCATTTATCTTTTTTCTGCCCTCAAAAGATGCAATTGACTTACTCTACGAGGAACGGAGTAGGGTCATCTCATGAGCTTTTGTCTTGGACAATCAGATAAACAGAGAAGCTTCTAGCTCAAGAATAGCATTTCCTGATTGGGGCACAGTGAGTCTGGAGCCTTGGGAACTCCAGTCTGATTTAGGAGCATTGCCTACTTGGGAAGATGTCCCTCCTGGTCACCCTGGCCACCCTGGTCTTTACTACTGGAAAGGCTGGGGATGGGGTGGATTCTGAATGCAGAGCCTGATGTATGACTGAGACAGTTTTCTTACCAGTCCCACCCCTACCCTGGAATTGTGGTAAATAAAATAATAGCCAAGCCCGCCCTGTCCTCTCCTCTTCTCTGCTCCTCTCACCCCCTTCCTTCCTTTCTTCCAGATCAGAGATGATGTTAAAAGGCAGATGCAATTTAGTCTCAACTGAGTGTAGCACAGTAGCAGGTTTTGCTTTTGACTTTTGAACCGGATTGAGTCCTCAACAGTCTGAAAACGTATTTTGTTGAAATGGTCCAGGCTTTTGTCTCAACCCAGTTCCACTTGTTAGTAAAGATGCAACAAAATTATGTTCATTATATTACAGAAAGACACATGGGCATGATTTTGAAGACACAAATATCTTTGAGTAGCAGAGGAAGGCAAATAATTTCTCATTTAATCCCAGATGGGGGTCCCCCCTCCCCATTTTTGTCTCCAAGACTCTGATTTTGAAGGACTCGACGTCAAAACTTCTGAGAAAGACTTCTGGTAATGTTTCTCAGCTTAGTGTTGGCTGACTGTCACACTAAGACGTGCTTAACTCGAATGCATGACGCCACTCAGAGAGAGGATTGATTCTCTGAAAAGCACCAGTGTGGAGAGGTACACTAACCGGAACTTCCTGGAACCGAGGGACTCATGCAATAAACAGGTTCGGTTGAATCAGCAACTCCCCGGCTCTGACTGAATTTGACTCAGTCTACAAATTAATGAATTAATTGACATACTTATATGTTTATGTGTTCCTGCCACTACACTTCGAAGAGAATATTGACAAGCTAAAATTTCCTGAGCATGCAGAAGCCTGGATACTTATTGCTGCTAAAAGACAAAACAAAAACAACCCCCTCCAAAAAAATACCCCATAAATAAAGAACCATTATTAGCCTTTTGGCTTGTCAGAGGAAGGCTTTAGGGAGGGGTAGAGGAGGAGGCTAGTGGTGGTAGCTGTAGCTGTAGGAGTATCTTTTCTGCCATTCTGAAGATAAGACTGGCTCTAGGAATAACTGAGTAAGTCCACAAGCCACTAAGCACATCCTCACTAGGGAGATTTAGGCAGCGGTAACAAGACGAGTCCAGGGCATTTTCAATGAGAAGTTGGGCTCGATACTTCTTCCTGGGAATCGAACCCACAGCCTTGAGAAGTTGGGCTCGATACTTCCTCCTGGGAATCGAACCCACAGCCTCGTGTATTTTAGGCAGGGCAGTGCCCCTGAACACCATCTCTAGCCCTCATGTGGTTCTGAATCTTTAAGCTCTGACATCATATGGTCCTCTTTCTCCAAGAAAGAAAGCGCAGGTTTCACTTTATTTAGATGGCCTGCGATTTCATGAAGACTTCAGTTTATGCATCCTAATTTAAATAAATAGATCCACAGCAATTAAAAGACTTAGGAGAGGGCTGGTGAGATGGCTCAGTAGGTAAGAGCACCCGACTGCTCTTCAGAAGGTCCGGAGTTCAAATCCCAGCAACCACATGGTG
>NC_034599.1:35994309-36034772 GCF_900095145.1 Mus pahari
TAAAAAAAAAAAAAAAAAAAAAAGACTTAGGAGAAATGGAGCAGGAGGAGAGTACGTATTTTAATCCATTAGATTCCAGTACTTCATTCTAGAAAGCGGATGAAAACAAACTAGCATTTTACTAAGTTAAGGACAAAGCTACACTCAGGAAGAAGTTATCAGTATTAGAAGACACAGCTAATGAGTCTAAGCCCTTCACTTTATACATAATATGTGGGAGAAACCAAGTTTCAGATGACCACAAAGACAGAGTGGCAGGCTTAGACTAGAAACTGGTTTCAGTAACACCTCACAAGTCACTCAGGTTGTTATGGGATGGCAGGTCTATGTTATTGTAGTACCAGGAGGAAAGAATTGTAGCAAGTTTGGATGTAAGACTTAAAAAGAAGTTGTAGCTGGCAATTGTCTATTAAAAATCTCAGGTCAACGTTTGAAAACTCTTCCTGAGAAGAGCAATCAGAGCCTGAAATGACTTTCCCTGGGAGGTTCTGAGTCCCTTCACACTCTTTTCATTCAAGCCAAGGTTGGGCAACCCCTTACTGAGGTATTTCATCTAAAAGGATGCGATAGATCCTCCTGAAGAAGCCTCATGTTTACACCTCTCCTAAACAAACAAACAAAACTCAGCTAATCTCATCACAAATGAGTCAGTCATCCCAGACATACACACAGAGAAACATGCTCAGTCATACAGCTTGTTTGGGGAGTAGAGTCGGTATAGCTAGTTGGTCAGAGAAAATTCTAGTAAATATTTATTTATGAGTGGGAAGAAAATTCCAAGTGGTGCTCACATCTTTCTCCAGTGTATTTTGTAGTCAAGTCTCTCCGTGTAGGGTAGGCTGGCCTTGAGCTCATGATTCTTCTGTGTCAGCCTCTCAAATGTTAGGATTGCAGGCTTGCACCCCATGTCCAGGGCTCTTGCACTTTTTGATTGCTGTTACCCCTCCCCTCCTATCTCTTAGAGTTGCTAGAGGATGCACTAAGTAGCCAAGCCTCTGTGATTCTGTTTGTAGTTACCCCTTTCTCTTTATCTCGTGCTGGCTCTTCTTGTGGTACTGGAGAGTCACAGTGGGAGTTCATAGACATTGTCTGGTTATGCCCCATAAAGGACTCAAGAACAGGAGACAGAGTGAGAGGTAAGAGCTGTGCAAGGATCTACTATGCTGGCTCAGCTAGAAAAATGTAACAGATTACAATGTGGGTAAGAACGTATCAGTTATAAGGTCCCTGACATCAGACTACATACTCTCTTGACCCAATCATATGTGTCACACGGTTAAGTAGATACCTAAGCTTCACTTAAGCTTCACTACTTCGTCACAAAGGGGTTGGAACGTCCCCAAGGAGCTGTGTATGGGGTTCTTTCACATTTCATCCTATATATATTTTTGTTCTCAGAGAGGAGTTTTATTTCCACAGTCCAGAAGGCATTAGTGAAATGGCTTCCTGATGCTGTGCCTTCCCTTGCTTTACCTATCCCAGATCCCTGCCGCATTTTGCCCTAGGGTTCCTGTTATCTGGTTTGGTGACAGGGCATATAGAAAGGGAGGTTCAAATTCATAGGGACCTTTTTAAGTGACAAAGAATTGTCTACAGTCTTCAACCTATGAAGGGAAAGACAGAATTTAGGTTCTAGCTGAATTTTTAAGGTATCTTCTAGGAGCACAAAACCAAAACCAATTCCCCCCAAAAGCGGAAACAAACTTGGGCGTAATGGCCCACATCTGTCATGTTGGCCCTTGGGAGGTGGAGGCAAGAAGATCAGAAGGACACTCAAGTTCATTGTTGGCTTGATGTATGGATAAGAGGCCAGAATGGGAGACATGAAACTGTTTCAAAAAAAAAAATGTGGATAGAGGAAGGGTGAGTCCAATTTGAAGAGGCTGGAGAGATAGCTCTGCAGGAAAAGTGTGTACCATGCAAGCCCAGAGACCTGAGTTCCATCCAGGGACCCATATAAAGGTAGAACTCCACAAAGTTATTCTCTGACTTCCACATATCCACCATGGCTTGTGTTAACTGCCCCCCCCCACACATACCCATTGCAATCTTTTAAAAAAGAAGAATTCATTTTAAAAATTAGTTGAAATATCGATGAATATATTCTTTAAGGAACAACTGAATTTCCGTCTTTGCTTGTCTTCTAGAGTCCACATTATACTTGACAAGGTAATAATTTGCTTCAGTGCAAGCCAAAGAATAGCCCACTGATATTTTATCTTTTTTTTTAAAGATTTATTTTTATTATTTTAAAATCATGTACACATGTGAGGTTATGTGCATGTGTGAGTGCAGGTGCTTGCAGAAAGGATGTGGGGTCTTCCGGAGCTAGAATTACAGGTGATTATGACCCATTCAACACGGTGCTGGGAACCAAGCTCGGGTCCTCCATAGAGCAATGTGTACTCTTAACCCACGAGCCATCTCTCCAGTCCCATAGCAGATTTCTTGGAGACAGGGTTTTGTGTAGCCCAGGCTGATGGTGAACTCGCTATATAACTGAGGATGGCTTTGAACTTGTAATCCTCCGATCTCTACTTCCTCAGTGCTGGGGCTACTGGCATAACCTGCCATACCCAGTTTATGCAATGGTGGAGGCTGAACCTGGGGTTTCATGTGCACTAATTGAACTACACCCCTGGCTACTCAGCTAGCCTTTATTCTGCTACCTCAGTGCTTGACTTAGGGTTTCAAATGGGAATTTATTAGCTAAGGGCAAACAAAACAAAACACAAAAAAACCCCAAAACCCCAAAACAAAAACAAGCAAAAAAACCAAACCATATGTGTGTGTGCACGAATGTGTGTGTGTGTGTGTGTGTGTGTGTGTGTGATAGCATTTGTGTGGATGTCAAAGGATAACTTGTGGGAGTGTGGGAGTTGGTTTTCTCTTTCTACTATATGGATTCTCAGGGTTGAACATAGGTCCTCAGGCTTGACAGCAAACACGTTTACCCACTGAACCATCTAGTTCACTGACCAAATCTTTCCATTTTCTTTCCTTCAGAGACAGCTAACCATTTTCCACCTTAGGCTGATGATTTTGGCATATCTTTTTGTCCCTAAGAGATGCCACTAAATCGTTGCTTTTTAGTATTTCTGCTTTAAGAACTTCCTAGAGCATCGGGCCAGAAAAGATGGAAATAGTTTTCTATCTTCTCTGCTTCTGCTACACGTGTGTACTCTCTCCGTCTCTCTCCTCAGCAATGTAACGTTAGATACATGATGATGGTGTACCTATGCAGTACCCAGCTAGCCAATGACCTAACTGTGGGGCTTACTTTCCTTTGATTGAATTATTTCATTGTTTTAAGACTTACTGTGTTTGTGACTCATTAACTCTTAAGCTCTCCCGGCTGTCTCCCACTCTTGAGGTAGTCACAGACTTCTGACATTTCATTTCCCTGAAAAATCTCTCTCTGAGACCCTTCTGGGATGCAGTCTGCTCTATTCTCAGGGTCAAAGCACCGTCCTTCTCCGTCACCTTGGGGATTCCCCTCATCTTCTTCTGTTCTTTCTCATACTATCTTCTTTCTTGTGTTTCCCTCTCTTGTTTGGGTTTTGTTTTGTGCTTGGGACTAAGGATCAAATGGCAGTCAAGAACTCGACTATGGAGCTACAGCCCTCGCTTTGGGAAATGAATCTACTGTGCTTTCTGAAAACGGGTGCCTGATGGGGAAAAATATTGAAGTCCTCCTTATTTAAAGCAAATCTTTATGCTGATCTTGTGACTCTTCGCGTTTCTAAGTAGAGATAATGTATGAGTAATTCTGACTTCTAGACTCCATTGGTTCAGCTGCCAACTGCAGTTGTTAATCCAAATCCCCCTTCGTTCTTGACCATTGCTGGGCTGTTTCTCTGTGTCCTTTCTGGAGCCAGCAGGATCCTCTCTTTGCAGCCAGTGTATTGACATTCAGTTCTGCAGCTGGCTCTGGCCCTCTCTTTACCTCTTCTGCACACTCAATGGGTACCAACAGCCCGAGTGTCCGTTCAGTCTCTCAGTGAGAAGCGGTTTGCCTGAGTTGTTTTTTGATGGCTCTCTCTCTGTTTCCCTGTTTGTTCCTTATCTCATGCTCATGCTTTGGATTGTTACCCACCAGATTCATTCCCTACACTTCTTAATCTCTTTCCTTTATTCCCATCCCTTTGCATTTCCACTCTGATCACCAGGGAAATTCTTTTCTGTCATTTTCTAACCCTGTGTTTGTGTTGATTTCTGCTGTCACTCTGTCCCTTGTCTCTAACTCAGATGGTCTCTTTTAAGGTCCCTTTGTTCTCCTTCTTTCTAAAGGTGTCAGGTGTAATATGCTCAGGTGCTTGGAAATCCCAACATTCTCACCCTGTTTAAATGAAAGATGGACATGTTGGTGAGAATCTAAGAGTTCTGGGCTGGGGTGAGATGGGAGCTCTATCACAGGCAGCTGAAGAACCTCTGAGGCCAGGATTTTTAGGTCTTTTCTTTTTAAATTTATTTATGTACTTGACAGAAGAGTCTTGTGTAACATAAGTGGTGCATGTATTTGAATGAGAATGAATTTGAACTTCTAGTCGTCTGCCTCTACTTCTATGGTGCTGAGATTATAGGCATGCACGGCACTTCCAGATTCTGTAGTCCTGGAGATATAACTAAGAACACTGCACATGTTTGGAAGTCACTCTATCAACTGAGATACATTTCTGCCCCCTAAAGTATGGTCAAAACAACCCCAAGTTAATAGTTTCCTCCCCCTACCCCACCTCCCCAGTACTAGGGATTGAATCCGTGTATGCTATGGGATTGCTCTACCATTGAGCTCCAGCCCCAGGGCTTTGCTTGAGGGCTAGTCAGACTCCCTAAGGAAGATGTTTCTGAACTCTTCCTTGTGAAATGAAGTCTCAGCTTTCTGAGGGCCAAGTGAAAGAGGACTAGGTTTCTCTACGTGTGCACACAGGCCTCCTGCTGACATAGTCTGTGCTACCTCAGCAGAGACAGTTGTCCCTTTTTCCAGAGGCCCTCTGCTGACATCTTCAGAAGGTGGACCATTCCTGGGGCAGGGGAAAGCTGTGGCTTAGTGGCATGTAGAATGGAGGATGACACAAGTCTACCTGCTTTTGAACACATTTTTATCCAGTCCTCATTTACCGCCTTATATCTATTCCATTCTCCTCCTCCTCCTCCTCCTCCTCTTCTTCTTCTTCTTCTTCTTCTTCTTCTTCTTCTTCTTCTTCTTCTTCTTCTTCTTCTTCAATATTGTTATTCTTTTAAAATGTATAATCTTAGTTTATGCTTATGGGTGTTTTGCCTGCATGAATATGTATGTGCCACATGCATACAGTGCCCCTGAGGGTTGGGAGAGGGCATTGAAACTCCTGGAGCAGGAGTCACAGATGGTTACGAACTGCTATGTGGGTGCTGAGAACCGAACCGAGTCTTTGCAAGAGTAGGAAGCCCTCTTCAGTCCCTGAGCCATCTCTCTAGCTCCTCGGCCCTTGTTCTAGCGATGACTGACACCGCCAGCTCTTGCACAGCCTTGCTGTTCAGTAAAGTGAGGCAGAGTGACTCGAGGCTTTTTCCAGTGCTAGCTTATAATATACTACTTCTGGAGTTTGTTAATTTTTCTGAAGTGTGGCACTCATCTGTTTTCCCAGCTTCCAAAATTTTGTTACTGCTGTCAATTTGCCTCCTTGGGACTTGTTAGAATTATTGTTGTGAAGCATTTTTCTCTAAGATAAAACCTCCCACCTTGAAGGGAAGCTCATCAAGATACAAGATGTTTACAGGGAGGTAAAATTACTCTATTATTTCTAATGAGAAGATGAAACGTTCCATCCTGCAGGGAAGCTGCTAAAGACATAAACACCTCAAAAGACATGCAGGAAGTCCCTGAAACTGATCAGATTCACTAGGCTCCTCCTTTTCCAAGCATGTGCATGGGCTGTAAAGACAGCTGAGAATCACTCTCAGACAAGCTGTGCTGCTTAGATGACGCTCATACTGAGCAACCTGGGGGAAACAAAGACAACACAATCTACGAACTGCTCAAAACAAAAACAGAAACAAAGACAAATAAACAAAAAACAAAACAAAACAAAACCAGAGACAAGCTGAGCTGGCTGGAAAAGGCTCAGACCAACTGTACTGTTGGGAAAGAACACCCTCAAACCTGTTGAGCTGCCTGAAGGCTGTGAGGTATGCTTCAGGTTCCCTCTGTGTGAGCTGTCACCTATGATGGGGGGCACCTTAGTGATGCAGCTGTCTTTGAGTTATTTCTGCTCCTGTAAGCAACCCTCACTCGTATTTCTATAAATAACTCCAATGAAATTCATTGGCTCACTGAGTTTGGTAGTATCTGTATTTTGATCTGTTGTTGGTTCCCTATCTGGGATTAGTGAACTTGTTCATATTTCCCTAGGAATAGTGTTATACAACTGTTTGTTAGGATTTATCTTGAAAATGAAATGAGTGTGTGTAGTGTGTCTGTGTGTATGTTCAGTCTACCATATTTATCCAAAAATTTTACTATCTGAAATTTTTTGTTACTTTTGGCCTTTATTTGTCCTGACTTTGGAATTGAATTGATTCTTCATCTTTATTTCTTGAGAATGAAATAAATTTGCTGAGATATGGGGGAATCACTTTATCAACTAGAACAGATTTAAATCTGGGGACATGGGGAAGCTCACAGCTCAGTAACAAGGTGGGGACAGGCTAGCTGGGCCCATCAAGGTGACTTGGACAGTGCTCTAGATGGCCAGGTTAAAGTACAAAATTAAGACGAGGGATAAATTTGTCACCAAAAGCAAGTATGTAAAGAGCCTAAAGAATTTTAGCACATACTTTCATTCAGTGAATTCCCTCTTTTGTGTAGAAGGAAGGAAATACAGAATAGCCTTCCTGACGTCACAGTAAGAGATGTGCAAGCATGGCTTGGGAGTTATGAGGATAAGAGCATAGAACCTCAGCACTGTGTCTGTGGAAGGCTCTGAATAGCTCTACGTGTTTGTGGAAATCACAAGGAGTGGACTGGAGACATAACTCAGTGGGTAAGGGCACTTGTGGCTATTCCTGGTAAACTAAGCTCCAAACTCAGGATTCACATGGTGGAAGGAGAGAACAGATCCATGCACATATATACATGCAAAATACCTAAATGTAGTTTTAAAAAATTCCTAAACATGGTTCTCTGCATTTGTTTGATGGGGTCCACAGCTGTGGAACCAATCACACATTGAGAATATTTGAAAAGATATGTTTTCTGTGGAAACACGTTCAGTCTCTGTTTTGTTGTCACCATTCCCTGAACAATGCAATCTGATAGCCATGTTTATAGCATTTACCTTGTGCTATGTTAAGTGTCATAAATAACCTAGAGCTGATTTAAAGTACATGGGAGGATATGCAGAAGTTACACACACACACACACACACACACACACACACTCCACACCATTTTAATCAAGGGCCTTGAATAGAGTTTTCCTAGCTGTGGGGAGTTCTATATCAAATTCTGAGGATGTTGTACTGCCATTTTCTTGAATCAAGCTTAATTTAAAATCTAGGAATGTAGCTGAATGAAGAGAGGGGAGAAGCAGGGGAAAAGAGAAGGCCAGACAGGAGACAGACAGATGGACGGATAGATGGACAGACACGCTTGCGTATGCAGGCTCTCAGGAGAATGAGATGAACAGGACAGGCAGAATTGGAAGGTGACCAATTAAGACATTAAGTGTTTTGTGACACACGGACGCGTCTGTATTGGGCGCTGATAACAAGGCCATCAGCTCATTTTCAGGGGGCTGCTGCCTTCTTCAGCTCAGGCCTCAGATCAAAGCAGAGCTGTCCGCCCGCATTTTTCAGTCAGAATGGGGATGCTAATTTATACTCCTTAATGTGTGACGGTGAGAGACCCCTTCAATTAACTGAATTCTATAGCCAGCAAAATAAAGGCTACACAGAAAAGAGGTGCAGGCTGGAAGAGCCGAAATTCTCATTAAATCAAAAGGTCCAGTATTCATTACCTCATGCATCTGAGGCTAAACACTAAATATGGGGATCATCAAAGGAGATTTAATGGGTTAAATTGAGACTATAATCTAATTAAAATATTAGACACGGCTAAATAGTTCTTTGATATTCATCTAAAGCTTTCATTAAAAATAGGTGCTTGAGGTTTGTAACATAGGAGATTATCAATTTTAAGTAGGGACAACAAATTTAGGGACCTCATCTGCACCACTTCAAAGTGTCACCACTGTGTGGGTGCAGGGAAAACAGGGAGGGACCTCACTGCCAGGTGACAGAGTGGCAATGAGAGACAGGGCCAGCCAGTCTTTATGCTACCGTTTTCACCACTGCATGGATGTGAAAGACCATAGTGAAGTACTAAGTGGGGAGAGGGGTTGCCATAAAGGAAAAAAAAAAAGGTCCCAAATTATTCATTGTAGTTTATTCAGAGTATTCTCTGCTTTTCTCTGTGTAGTTTTTCAAAAGACTAATTTTTTAAGTTTTTTTTTTTTTTCTTTAACTGTCACATTCAGAGTATGGGTGTAGACTTGGGACCCAGGGCCAGGGAGACAGTGTGGTGGACAGGAGTGCTTGGTTTGCAAAGCGTAAGGACCTGAGGTGGGATCCCTAGCTGGCTGTCTAGGCCTGTGACTTCAGCACTAGGAAATAGAAACACGCAGCTCAGCAGAGCTCACTGACTTTCACATTTTAGCCAAAGCATCTGTGAGTTTCTGGTTCGGTGAGAGACCCCGTCTGAAGGCAGCGACGTGAAAAACAGCAGAGAAAGGCACCCAGCGTCTTGTCCTAGCCTCTTGCATTAAACATGGCTGGAGAGACATGGATCTACACAGAGCTCACGACTACAACAAGGATGATCAACTAAAAGCAGCGGTCCCGTGATCATGGCTGGCCTCTAGGAACTGACATCGCAATAAGAGATCTGTATGAAGTCTTCGGAGGAATGCCGAGGCCTTACTAACTAAATTTGCCTAGAGTTCTCACATTGCTGTCATCCTTCCAACCTGTTAGAGCGATGTAATAGCAAAGACCATTTATCCAGCTTATTGAAAATTAATTACTTATGTGACCCAGGTTTGCAAAGGGGAAATAAAAATGTAATGGAGAGGCAACAAGAGACATAAACCTGTCCACCAAATTCTTTTTCTTTCTCTTCACATTTTCTAAAGAGCACTGCTCGACACACAGCTGAAAAAAAAAAATACCCATTTATTTTACACTTTATTGAGTTTCACAGTGTATTGTATTTCTAACGTTTTGGGAAGCCCCAGCTTTCCAGTTAATTTACTGTACAAAATTAAGTCGTCAACAGTAAAATGTGTGGATGTCTCAAGTTGCGGCATGATTTAGGGAGTGAGCTGAGCAGATGAGAAGCCGGCCGCCAAAAGCTGTTAGCCTGAGAGGTCCACATATCTATGCTTTCTCAGTCCCTTTATGAGAGGGATGTGTGCTGCTGCTTAAGGAAGTCACTGAATGGAAATGGACATGATATTCAGTATGAAAGCAGTGGGCAGGGGACAGTGCTGAACGCCACTGACTTTCAACCGTGCTGAGCGACTTCTTAGAACAGTTTAAAAAGTGAAATAAACTAAATTTAACTTTGTGTTTGCAGGCACGCGCTTGTGCGTGCGTGCATGCGTGCACGTGCGCGTGCGTGTGTGTGTGTTCAAGTGAAGGTCCAGGGTAGATGTCGGGTTTCTTCCTCAGTTGGTCTGATTTCTCGTTGACCTCGGGGCTCATTGAGTCTGCTGGGCTGGTTAGGATTACAGATGTATGGGTACCCGGGATCCAACCTCAGACCCTCACGTTAGGACTAAGCTATCTCCCCTGGCCTAAAATGTAACCTTTTTCTCTAGATGTAAAATTTCAAAGATTGCATTTTTTACTTTTGTTTTTTCCTTTATAGTATAGAAAGTTTTCCTTTTCCCTTTTTCTTTTTCTGAAAAAAATCTTTTTTCGAGACAGGGTTTCTCTGTGTAGCCCTGGCTGTCCTGGAACTCACTCTGCAGACCATGCTGTCCTTGAACTCAGAAATCCGCCTGCCTCTGCCTCCCAAGTGCTGGGATTAAAGGTGTACGCCACTACTGCCCGGCTGATAGACAATTTCTTATAATCACCAGTGTAGAGTGAGCACCATAGACCAACAAAATCTGTCCCAAAGCAGAGATTCACTCTGTTGCTAAAGTTTCCAATCCTTTCCTCCCTGGGAAACCAACAAAAGAGGCAGATGGAGTATTTTGGTACTCTTGTCTGTTTTCATCCACTGAGAACAGAAACTATGGAACCATACTGAGCCATAGGGATGAGATGCACTCACTATGCCTATGAATACTTGAGAGTTGCCTAAAATTTTTATTATCCATGGTTCGCTACATTAGATAACAGTAATACTAAGGAGACCATACTGGGGAGAGCAATTGTAATTCTTTCTTAAGAAATTCCTATTTCCAAATGTTCCTAATGTTACTTCTAATGCAACGATATATGTGTCATGATTATGTATATAATATGTATTTATATACCAATAACATCTTAGGGAGATTTAGCTAAACTTGGTATCTGCAGACTGACTGCCAAATTCAATTTCCTTCCGTGCTATTTTTCAATAAGTAATTAGAAAAGAAACCCCGTCTGAGTTGACCGAGTCTGCTATTGTAGGCTGTTTGCTGTCAACTCAAAGTTCTCAATTAGCTCCAGTGTTGGTATAATTACTGGACGTGTTTTCAAACAACTCCCAGTTAATAACTGTTGGGATGAAGAGTCATTTTCTCACTGTAGATGAGACTGTGCACGCTCGTGCTTGCTGTGATGTTTTGACAATGATTCATTAACCAATAATAAGCCCCAATTGGACCCATTAGGCACCATTGCCTGCGCTAGGCTTACCTTTCATTTGGTTCCTCAATATTGTCTTTTCTTGACTTCGTTTCTGGATACGTCCCAAGAGACTCCTTACTACACAAAACAATATCAAGAAGACAGCTGTCATTAAATTCAGCTACTTGTAAAAAAAAAAAAAAAAAAAAGGCTCCATGTGAGAGGATACTCTTGTTGAAACTTAAGCTGAACAAAGCACTGTGAAAAGAAGGCTGTAATAAGGAGAATGCAAGGTTTAAAGAGCCTTTATCTGGACCAGCTACAGAGACTGGGCAGCACTGTCCTATGCCTTTCAACAGCTCATAAAACGCCTGGTCAAATACCTCCTCCTCCCCAGCACCCCCCTCCCCGCCTTCCTCACGGTACCACTCAAGTATGAACTTCTCCTCGCTTCTTTCCTTCTTTGCTTACATGCCTCTGCTCTTTCAGTCTAGTAACCATATCTATCTATGTGTCTGTCTGTTCGTCTGTCCACCCACTCGTCTGTCTATTTATTTCTTTAGTGTGTGTGTTAGAGGACAGCATGCAGGAGTAAGTCCTCTCCTTCCACTCTGGGCCCCCCAGGGGTTGATCGCAGGCTGCTAGGCTTGTGTGGCAAGCACCTTGACCTGCTGAGCCTCTTGCTAGCCCTCCATGTGTTCTCACAGAAGATTTTGTGCCGTGTTGGTTGATCTGGTAGTGTTCATGGCTGCCTCTTATTTATTTATTTATTTATTTATTTATTTATTTATTTATTTATTTATTTATTTATATATTTATTTATTTATTTATTTGAGTTTCTGAAACAAATGCTATAAAATTAATCACTTAGGCTTATGAAATCAATATTATGCAATGTAAAGAAAGAGAGAGAGAGAGAGACAAAACATTCGTCCTTCGCTGTTCTGACTCCTGTCTGTGTCTGGACGGTGGTAGCTTAGTGACATCCCACTGAACCTTAACATTATGAGCATACATTGAGGTTACAGGGAGGCCCGTTGGGTTCGTTCTTTGGCTTCAACCCCAAACTGTAAGCAACTATTGAATTTCTTTAGCTGAAGTATTTTAAATGCCATTTGGCTCTGAGTAAAGAATTGTGGTGTCCTGGGACAGTAGTTCTCAACCTTCCTATTGCCTCCACCCTGTGATACAGCTCCTCCTATTGTGGTGACCCTCAACCATAAAATTATTTTGTTGCTACTTAATAACTGTAATTTTGCTACTATTATGAATCACAATGTAAATATCTGTGATGTAGGATATCTGATAAATGATCCTGGGGGTTAAGACCCACCAGCTGAGAACCACTGTTCTAGGGTCAGGGGGATGCCAACTCACTTCCCCTCCTTCAGCTAAGCATGGCTCCTGAAGGTGAGTGTGGAGGTGGTGGGAGGAACTGAAATTCATTAACAACATCTTTTGGCCACAAGTAAATGAACTTCTTGGCTATCGGCTCTGTTTGCAGCTGTGAGTGGAGGATTCACACAGGCAGTGTTCATACCTATCAGACACATGTAGCACAAATATAACTCCAAAGGGTGTTTTTTGTTGTTGTTTTTGTTTGCTTGCTTGCTTTGCTTTTTGAGACAGGGGTTCTCTCTGTAGCCTTGGCTGTCCAAGAATAAAGAGATCAACCTATCTCTGCCTCCTAAATGCTGGGATTAAAGGTGTGTCCACCACTGCCTGGCACATTTAGAGTGAATTTCTAAAGCTATCCTTCTACCACATGTATAGATTTACCCTTGGTTGTTAAAATGACCCATTTCTGCACATCCTCATCAAAGGATGCAATCTCCAGCAAGAAGTAAATCTTTTAGTTAAATGTGTTGTTGTTGTTTTGAGACAGACTATCACTATTTGTTACTATATATCCTCCACCTTGAAACTCCCCACCCTCACTTCCTCAACTCTCAAGAGCTGAGAGTACAAACATAAGCCAACACTCCTGACTCCTCAGTAATTTTAAAACTATGAGTCTTGATAATGCTTCTAAAGAGAAAAAATAAAATGAATATAAATATTTACATTCATAGTAAACTCTGAAGTGCATGCATTTGATAATATTGGAAGATAACCACAATGATAACAAGATGCCCCATAAATTTATAGACGTGGAGTCAGTGGCTGTGACCATAAAGTGATCTGCGGTGGATTTCCCTACACTTGTGGAATTTATGATTAATGCCTTAGTCTGAGTGCTGTGTTAGAATGAAATCAGGATTTTTTTTTCCTATTTCAAAATGTACATCTAGTTGTATCTTCAAATTGTCCTTTATATATAGGACTTTTTGAGACTTGAAAGCAGAAGTGTTATTTTGGACATGTTATCTTGGTGACTAGGTCAGCCAAACTCATTTTAGGAAAAACTGAAGTATGTACTTATGTTACGTTATGGTATGTTAAGCTATGTTATGTTATGAAGAAGCGCAAAGGTAGTTTGACAAATCAGAAAATCCAATATAAAACCAAAGGCTTTATTGTCTAGCCATCTACTTGCCCAAATTCTAACAGATTTGAAAATAAATAATTGTATGTATTTTTTCTTTCCAGAAGGTTAAACATGCCACCATTAACTTCTACACAGATCAGACAAGAGTGGTGGGCAGGCAGCAGTGCCAGCTTACCACTCAGTGTGGAATTGTCTACTTTCTTTTCTCCATGCCCCTTGTGTAGCACTTTTGATCCCCACTAAATGCTGTCTAGACGATGTGAAGGACTTTGAAAGCAGCCACGGCTTGCTTTTCCCGCTCGTGTCTGCTCTGCAGGATCTCCAGCAGGGAAATTTCTGGTAAGCTTCCTTCTTTTTCACTGTGCCTTGAGTTCTTCGTTTTCCTTGCTGTTTGATCAGGTAGATTTGGTGGTTTGGGTCTGGGGATGGTCTTAGCATAATCCAAAGCCTAAGGGCGTATAACAAGAAAGAAAGAAGAAAAAAAAAACTTCATTTAAAGTGGGAAGTTAGTCTTAAGAGAGGTTTATGATAGAGATGGAGAGAGTTGCTATAATATGGGCAGAAACAGTGATCAGATAGAAAATGCAGATGTGATACGTTGTAAGGCATAGGCTGAACAAAATAAGTTAGTTATGGACAGCATGTTGTGGAGCAAAACGAAGCCGGTGAGAGATGTGGACAGCTGCTGTGTCATTTGGACGTTTTTTACAGTGAAAGATTCTTGGAAGTGTTTGCAAACTGATTTCTCATGTGTTTAATCTGCCAGCTTTCTGAAAGTCTTGCTAACTACAAACTTCTAATAGAATTAAACCTTCAGTTAAGCCTTTCAACCCAGCAAAGACGTGTTGCTGCAGACTGAAGGCATCACCTGTAGTGGACGAAAATTGAACACTGTTCATTACATTGGATCCTCTGGAACTGACGTTACAGAGGGTTGTGAGCTATTATGTGGGTGCTTGGAACTGAACTCCCGGACCTCTGTAAAATAAGGAGTGTTTGAAAGCCCTGAACTTTGTTTTGTTTTCTTTTGTTATTTTTGGGACAGAGTTTCCCTGTGTATCCTTGGCTGTCCCAGAACTCCCTCTGTAGATCAGGCTGGCCTTGAATTCAGAGAGATCTGCCTGCCTCTACCTCCTGTGTACTGGGATTAAAGGCATTTGCCACCACTACCTGCTTAAACTTTGTATTTTAAGAAGAATTTATTGAAAGCTGATATGAGAATGGATAGTAGTTTCAAGTATCAGAAAGGGGAAAAAAAAAAACAAATCATAAAAAGTTCACATTTTGTACTTGAATGAGACAGCTATGGGAATTCCCGTAGATTTGTTGCTGGTGAACATCTTTATGAAAATGTAATTGGTTGGAGAAAGAAAGAAACGGCACCATGGGTATTTGGTGAGGAAGATGAGGTCATCAAGGTCTGAGGAAGAACTGATAAGACGATTGGCAAAGGAGAGCACACAGCATGGGCCTCCTGCGAGGAGTCCCGATGGCAGTATAGGAGTAAATCCACTGAGGCAGGGGGTTGCAGTATATCACCACAGTACACATTTCATTCACATCCCGACTCTTTGTTGGAGGGCATCTCGGAGGACCGATGCTTTGCATTTTTTAAAATAGTCACCCCCATACCCCCACCGGAGGGACCCATACAATTCCTCTGGAAAAGCACAGAGAAATGAACTTAAAATCAACAATCAATGGTTTGTTTGTTTGTTTGTTTGTCTGTCTGATGTGAAGAGCAATAAGAGAGCTCTGTTCCCTTGAATGTTGCTTAATGATAGAGAATGAAACCGAGAATTAATCTGACTGCAGGCTCTTGCCAAGAAACCACTTTGTTATTTCTACGTGTGACAAAATTAAGACAATACACCGACCCGTGTGTGTGTGTGTGTGTGTGTGTGTGTGTGTGTGTGTATATGTGTGTTGACATCAGTATTTGTGGATGACCTGTAAGCGTAGGAATGGCTGCTTCTGAACATCCAAGCCCATCTCTTCAGGTGAAGAGGTGACCAAAGTGTCCCTTTAGTTCTGACTGAAGCAATAAATGCCCCACGTGAGCTTTTTACCTTCTTCCGAGAAATCGCAGATTTACTGTCGGTTTTTGATGTCGGTGGTTTGGACAGAACGGACAGGGCCTTCATGTTGTGTTCCTTGACTTGCTGTGCATATTCTTTTTGCTGCATTAACATTTGCATCTGCTCAGAGAAATGGAGGAGAGTGAGCGACTCTCTGCTAATTCCCTCAGTGACATTGGTTTTGTGGAGGTGGGCGGCTCGGGAGGGTGACCCGTGTACGGTGGCAGCAGTGAACTGGTTAACATTTCCCTGTAGAATCTGCTGAGTGCAGCCGCACCCCCCCCCNCCCCCCCCGTGTTCTCTTAACAGGGGCTGAATCCTATTCAGCCTCTTCTTTGTTGCATTTACCCAATTTATTTTCATTTTTGCTTCCAACTTTGAACTAGACTCTTTTTATGCCTGAGTGCAACTGTAGTTCAAACACATTAAATGAAGATCTCCTTTCACCAGAGGAAAGAGAATAAAGTGGATGCACTTCCTAGGGCTTGGGGAACTCGGATCCTAAGTGTCTTCTCTGTAGCCACTTCAAAGTTATCAAGACAACTCTATCAGGGAGACCAACAGCCGCACAACACGCGCATCCCTTTCCACACTCATGCTCTTCTGGGGGGCTTTCAAATCTAACGGAAAGGCAGTGCATAAAATAACATAGGCTAAGAATTTGGTTTTTTTTTTTTTTTCAGCAGGAGACTCTGGGACCCTATTATGTCTGCATGGCTGTTTCTGAGGAGTGTCTACTCAGTGCCAGAGGTTTGCACTGGCATTTGGTGCTGGGGTGCACCTTTACCCATGCTGCTAAGGACAGGGAGAGAAACTGAGACTGAAAAATCCCACAAGCTGCTTACTTTGTCTCTGACGGACGCAAAGTCAGGTCCCAGGCCTCCAAGCTTCATGTCTCTTTTCTGATAGCCTTTCAGCTTGGAACTCTGAAAATACAACCACAGAAATGGTTCTTTCCAAGGATTGGTGTCCCTTAAAGAACTCATTGGGGGCATAGGAAGGAAGTACAGTGAAGACCAGAAGCTCAGGTGGGAGGCAGGAGAATGAGTATATTTCTTGGCAATGGTGCTATTTCATGGTAGTTACTGATCGTAGTCTATTTGGCATTTGTAGCTGGTTAGCTAATGTGTTCTGAGCTTTTTACTTCTGAGATAAAAGAAATTGAAATTCTGAAATAATAAGTAATGTCAAGGAAATCATTCGCTCTTTGGCTAACATTTTTAGCTGATGCATATGTAATACAACTCTCCCCAGGCAGCTGTTACCATGAGCAGTTTGCAAAAATCAAAGGAGCCCTCACCAATGGCAGGCAGCCAATACACTGATTCAGAAAGTCCCTGTCCACTGAGGTGAATCCTGCCTTCCAGAGACACCTCAGAAGACAATGAAACCACAGTTCATTGGTAGAAAAGTAGATAACGCTGAGGATGAAAGTCAACACTCATTCACTGATAAGACTCAAAAGAGAGCAGTTGAGTCCTGGCAAGACCTACTGAGAAATTCATTTTGCTCTGTTAGTTAGTGTGACTTTGGAAAATTTGATGGGCATCCAGAAGTCAGAAGGGTGTGTTGGATCTCCCAGAGCTGGAGTTAACAGATGGTTGTGAGCCACCGTATGGGTGCTGGGAAGCAAATCTGGATCCTCTGTAAGAACAAGTGCCCTTAACCACTAAGCCATCATGCCATCCTGATGGGTTGTATATCTGGTGAGCCTTTTCTGAGACACAGTTTGGCAATGACTATTGGATGAATGAAAACATTGTTATCAGTTAGAATTCCTTCATGTAACTCCACGATCCTAAGAATGAACTATGCATACATTGTATCAACTGTCCGTCCCAATGTGGTTTTTACTTACAGCTGTGCTGGCTTCTCCCTGGACCCCTCTCACTGCAGAAGCTGGGAAATCCACTACAGTTAGCTGTCTCATATCATCTGTGGGTATTCGGTTTCCAGGGCACGCTGTGGATAGCGCAGCCTAAGATGCCCAAGTCCTTATACAACGAGCAGTATCAGCCTATAACCTGTGCACATTGCCCATATGTTTGTTTCCTCTCTGGATTACTAAGACCTGCCATAATGTAAGCACCACTTGGAGATGTTATAATGACTTAGAAAAGTCAGTTACATTCGTTAAAAGGTACAGTTTCCAGAACACATGGGTATGGACCAACTCTTTCCCTGAAATTTCTGTAGCAAAGAGTTCTGGTCCTGTGAACTGTATTTGAGTTTGGCAGGGAGGCTGGCACGGTCCCTCCCTTCTCATTTTTATTTTTTATCTCAAACCCCAAAGTGGATGGGATTCCTGGAGCTGGAACAGCACTCCTTCAGGCAGGGGGAGAAACAGGAGAATCATATAGTTCTTGGTTCTGATGGTTTGAGCTGTGGACACCCTAGCGTTAGCAACTGCCTACCTCTGGGTTAATTGTATGAAAGAAGAATGAACCCATGCTTTTGAAATTGCTCCGCAGCCTGTCACCGCTGTGGAAGGCAATATCCCCAGCACACGGGGGGGCTTCAGTGTCACTATTCAGAAGGAGCAAAATAATGTACCACTCAGGTGCAACACTTCTGCACTTCAGGGACTAAAGGCTCTGTCAACAGAACTGGCCCTGTCACGATGCTAAACATTTATGCTCAAAACTCTCTCAGTGCATCAAAGTCTAAAGAATGAGAGAAGGCACGATTTGATTTTAAGGAAGCCTTTGGTCTGAAATCATTAAAACTAACATTAAAATAGACAGGAGAATTATTGCTTATTGAAGGACATTCCAAAAGTTTAAGTCTTTAGGAAAACAGTCGTTACCAACATAGAAGCACCAGATGTGTTCATGTCTACTATATGTTTGTATCTTTCTTTTGGGAGGGTTGGGCAGGCACTGTAACCCTGGCTGTCCTTGAACTTGTAGTTCTTCAGCCCAAGTGTTGGGATTGCAAGCACGTTCCACTATGTTTGGCTTCTTCACACTCTTGTTTTTAATATGAAAGAATTTTTAGTTGAAAGCATTTATTTATGTGTGTTTATGTTCTTGTATTTATAAAAGCATTCACATACTACAATTATTTTTAATAATTTTACTAAATCATTTTGGTACTATACTTTACTTACCCGACACCAAGCAGATTTTAAAAATGTGAGTTTTAGGCAAATATTCTATCATTGAGTATCATTAAGTAATCTAGGTATTTCTCTGAATGTTGACCATTGAAGATACACTGAAGTAAACACCGTATGCTACTTTGATTCTTTGAAATCAATTGATTGAAGTATGGCTATTAAGATCTAATGAACACTTGGGGCCACCGGTCAGTATTTCTGGCACCACGGAGTGGGAAGATGGTTCCTTTTTCAAACCTTGGTTACAAAGTTGGGCATTAACACCCCTTAAAAACTTCAATTGTTTTTAATAGTTGGCTGAGCTCAGACAACCTATGCTTATGACTACAAGTCCAGTTCTCTTACATGTGCCTTCTGTGTCACTGTCTTGAAATCACTAAATTATGATCTATTTGCCAAAGTAAAAGAAAAAAATTACAAAAATAGGTTAAAAAATAACAACAACAAATGAACCGCCACTCATACCCAAGCCATAAATCCAATTTGTTCAGAGATGATGAGAAAGAAATGATCACTGGGCAGAAACCTCATCCTTAGCCTGGTGCAGCTTAACTTTTAATCATGCTACCAAGTCACAAAGGCCGTGTCAGGAAGCATGGATAATTGTGTGTTGCTCTTCAGCCGTGCTTCTTGCTAGCAACTTCAGTAAGCATCAAGGTTGGGGGGCGGGGGGAGGCAGAGCCAAGGATCTAGCATTCCATACAGACTCAAAGGGAGAACATGTGGCCCAAATGGGCCATCCCCATGGCTGCTGATCCCTTTACAGGATGATCTGCCCACAGCACTGCGACATTTCTCAGGGGATGGGGGGTGGCTCCTGGGGGAGTTTGTTCCGGGTGACTGGCAATGAGAATCTTGGATCTGCTTAAGTTTGGCGCAAGTAATCAGGAAGAGCTCAGCGCTGTGATTCTGTTTGATCTCTCTCCATCTAAAGCCTTAACAGCACCGTTGAGATGTAATTCTCATACCACAAAATTCACTCATTTAAAGCTGTTCGATTCAATGTTTTTTTTTTTTTTTTTAGGACAGTTGCTGAATTGTGTAAGCATGGCCCAATCTAATTGTACAACATTTTCATCATTCTCAAAGAAATAAAACAAAACAAAAATCATCCAGAACCCACTAACCCTCACTTGCCCTGCCCAGTTCCTATGTGTTCAGCTCTAGGCAGGTAAGCTACTTTAAGCTTCTTCAGTAATCTTTTACAACCAAACAATCCCCAGATGTTATTTTCATTTACTTCTTGGTTTTCAAAAGACTAAAAAGCAGCGCAATGTAAAAACAAAGATGCTGGTGACATTGGTGATAATGACAGTGACCCTGACAATTCTAAGAAATCAACACTGACAGTCCTGCTGAGTCTCTGAATACAGGGATCAGACAAATGAATGTAGAGGCACATTCTAGACAGATGCCTAAGCATGGTCTCCACTCATCTCTGCATAAAGCTCACAGGAACCCAGGCTCCGTGGCTTTTCACCTGTAATACCAACACGTGGTAGGTTGAGGCAGGAGGACCACCAAGAGTCAGGTCAACTTGGGTTAGAGAGTGAGTGACACCCTGTCGTAAAAGATGTCCCAAACCAAAACTCAAAACCACCACCATCACCACCTCCAACACCACCACTACCACCAAAACCAAATGAAAACAAACAATCAAAGCCACACTCTAGCTGGCATCTATTGGTGTTGGCCCCTCAAGAGGAGGCTGCATGGGGCTTTCCTGGGGGAAGAGGTCCCTACTAATCATTCACGATTCTCTCAAGCAAGGTTTATGACTGTCCTTGGGTACTCCAAAGAGTATGGCTGAATTGAAGGGACACTGGCAGGTCTGGAAGCGTTTGTTTTGGTTCAGAAATGTTAAACCCTGCTGGGGGTGGGGAAAATGACTGCAGATCTATTCTCCAGAAAATTCCTCAGATTCGCAGGACTGAAAGTCACTGAAAACAAGATAAAAACAACGCCTTGGATGCCGGAGAGCAGCCAGCAAAGGGTATGTGCTCTGCGGTCACTAAAATTAATCCAAATAAACCTGTTCTTAGGTGCAGCCAAGCAGCAAGCCCCAGATTGTCTGTGACAAGAAACACCAGTTAATTACAGAAGCTCAACCCTCATCTGCCAGGGAACTCTTTACCAAGCCCTTATTTAGTGGTGGCCGGATCCAGCAGAAGGATATTTTGCTAGTTTGGTGTCCCCTGTGCCGTGTTAGTTTCTTAGTCTTAAGCCTGGATTTGATGATGTGGACAATGCCTTGCGTTCTGAAATCGCTCTCAAACTGCACTACCAGAAGAGGAAGGGGGCCTCAGGCCTATTATCTTTACAAATCCTCAAAATTTTTACTGTGATTCGGGACGATTCCCTTGGAAACCAAGAGATTTGGCGCAGCCAGCAAATGGGCGTGATGTGGATAATGACTCCCTCTGTCTGGTGCCCGGACTACCCGCTGTCCTATACTAATCACTCAGTTCTAAGTCAGTTCAGCTTCTGGAAGGGCTTAAAGGACAAAGAGCACTCGTGTGTGTGTGTGTGTGTGTGTGTGTGTGTGTGTGTGTGTGTGTGTGTGTGACATGTAGACTAGAGGTACTGGGATGGGAAAATGGATATGTATGGATTGAAGCCACCCTAGCAGAAAGTGGGGAGGACTGGTCAGGAGCAGGAAATTACCCCTGCTCTCTTCATCTTTCCATGGCCTGAGCATCCTGGTATTAAACACCTCTACCAGGGCATTTTCTTCTATCCTTTCTTAGCACAACACGGACTCAATTTGTGAAGAAGGAAAGGGAAATGACATTTAAACGATGTGTAACCTTTGCTAAGGAATAAGCCAAGGTGTTAGTACATTATTTCATTTACATTTATACCACACCTGAAAAAAAAAAAGTAAGAGTAATTCTGATTGTTCCTATGAGTAATCGGGGACTGTGGTAAGTCAGTAACTCTTCAACTGAGAAAATCCCTCCATGAGATGTGGCTGTGGGCAAGACATTTTCTTAATTAGTGATTGATGAGGGAAGGGCTCAGCCCACTGTGGGTGGTGCTTTCCCCTAGGCTGGTGGTGCTGGGTTCTATAAGAAAGCAGGCTGAGTAATTGGTGAGAAGCAAGCCAGTAAGCAACACCCCTGCCCCCCGGAAGTTGCTATGAGATGGAGCTGGACCAAGGACTGCAGCTGGAAATTCAGTTCAAAAGCTGTTGTTTTCAACCATAGCAACGTTCTCTTCTGAGAGGCTGTGTATCTTAGGCCCTAGAGATCTATAAGCTCTGGAGTGATCAGGCAGTCACTGTGCTGACAGAAGTGTGGGTTGCAAAGGCTGATTGCATGTCTCCATGGAAATGATAGGAATGATGCCTGCTTCCCAGCCTGGTCAATACATCTTGGTTTATTTGAGAAACACTTGAAAGTGGTACAAACAGTACTTTAGAACCCAACAGCCATCCAATGATGTTTTTCTGGGAAAAGAAGTAACCTGTGAGTCCCAGAACTCAGGCCTTCCTGTGTACACTGGAAGTGGGGCCTTCCGGTGCCAGGCTAATAGAAGCTCTTTCCATGCCCCAGAATCATGAGCTAAATAAACTTCTTCATAAAATAACCTGCCTTGGGTATTTTATTATAGTAGCGAAAACCAAAAATACATTATTCCGCCCTGGAAGCGAGTGGTCTTCCTGAGAATTAAAAAAGGTAGCTTTTAACACGATATGAAGAGACTCAACTGTGCAAAAGAGCTCACTACTTTTTGACCCAAACTCTAGATAAGAATTCAGCGAAAACCGAGTGGTCTGGATATTTTGCTGTCGAAGCTGAGTTGAGATGCGCACCAAGAGGCATGTCTGATGCTGAGGAACCAGTGGTGGAGGGTGAGAGACCGTGGCTAACACTCACTCAGCTCTACTCTCTCTCCAGATAGGAAGACATGGGACTCAGTTTAGGAGAGGGGTTCAGGTGAGGAAAAGTGATGGCTGAACTGAGGATAAAAGCAGGATTATTGTTGCCTACCTGCAATGCAGACTCTTCTGAGAGAGGACCTGGAAAGGAAGTGGGAGTAGGTACCCTCGGCAGCAGAAACTTCTGGAAAGTCGGGGAGGGAAACTCAGGGAGTAGTTTGGATGGGAGGGGAGGAGGGCTCTTGGTTGCCGGACCACCTGGCTGTGTGAGAAGCTAAGTAAGGACCGGCCCTATTCCAGGCCTATCTGCGTCATCAAAATTCAAGAGTGACTTGGCTAGACAAGCAAGCATGCTTTTATCACCTTTGTGCTGCTTCGCTTCCTGTGTCTCTTCCCTCTCTCCAGCTGAAGCAGGTAGCCTTCCGAATTACTCCGGGCCATCTTCACCTGGTGTCTGTGGCTTCTCTCTGAACTGAGCTGCGATTCACTTTCCACCCTGGACAGGATAGGCGGGAGTATGGTGCTGGACATGGAGCCCTCGCTGGGCTGCACCTCTGCCAGCTGCATCAAGGCTTGCTGGTGCTGTTCCATGATCTGGGCAAGTCGGGAGTCCGGCGAGGCACTCGCGGGTTCCATGTCTGAGGAAGAGTGGAATTTCCTTTGGAGAAAACACAAGTGGTTTTTTTTGTTTCATTTTGTTTTGTTTTGTTTTGTTTTTTGTTTTTTTTTTTTTTTTTTTTTAAATAAAACTTGAATCTATAACACTGCTTTCTGTTAGAAACCTTTAGGAACCATTAATCTTCTTAGGAATACATTGATTTCTTGTCTTCAAACCCTCCTCTTTTTCTTTGGGACATTCTAATTCCATTTCAAAAACATTTATTTCATTTACTTATGTGTCTCTCTATATGTGTACATGCGCATGCAGGTGCCCTTAGAGTCTAGACGAGGATGTCAGATCCCTACACCTGGAGTTACAGGCATCGTCAGTGAGTGCTAGGAACTGAACTCAGGTCCTCTAAAATCATGTTCTGCTCTTGTCTGCTGAACCATCTCTCCAGCCCCTAATAGGAAAGTCTCGTTAAAGACTTTCAGTTAATGCATGAAACATAGGATAACCAGCAGATAAGCAAGCAAGCAACCAACCAAACCTATGCAAACCACCACCGCAGAACCCGACACATCATTTTGAAAACCAAAGAGCTTCCCATTACATAACAGCTAGAAATGATGTATTCAATTGAACGGGCATTCTTTAAATACGCAGTTGAATGTGCCAGAGAAACTGGGAATCTCCAAGGGTGGAAACAAAATGGAATTAAAGACAAAGAAGTTTCTGGATCCGCTTAAGACATGGCTTTTGTGAGGGACTTTTGGGTAAAAAAAAAAAAAAAAAAAAATTCAAGTTTTAAGAGTTAATCCTGGCAGTCTGGGAACGTAGCTCACTTGGTGGACAAGCCAGCAAGCACATCTTGAGATTTTCTTCTCAAGTTGGGAGGCAACTGTCTTTTCTGGATCTGCACACCTTTGAGATTTGCATTTCTAAAGACAGAAAAATGTTCTTATACCTGTGAAATATCAGGGACAGAAAGTAATTGGGCTGCCTAAGGAAAAGACTGAGAACTGGCAGGAAGAGCCTTCAGGCAGTCCACTGACCATCCCACAGGAATCCAGTGTCAGTAGGGCTTCTCTCAGCTTTAAAATTTTCAGATTGCCAGACAAGTGAGACCAGTCCTAATGCAGATGCAAACAGGTGGAGAGAGAGAGAGAGAGAGAGAGAGAGAGAGAGAGAGAGAGAGAGAGACCAACCAAGCAACCAATCAACCAACCCACCCACCCACCCACCCACCAACCAACCAACCAACTCACCAACCAACGAACCAACCAAACACAGCCTACTAGTACCAACCAAAACCAGGAGGAAAGGAAATTTACAACATTTAAAAAAAAAATGTCAAAAAAGGCCCTTACTTGCCATCTCCCTGGCTGAGAATAGAAGATGCCAAGAAGGACTGACACTGCCTGCTTGGTGAGAGGCTTGCCAGCGGACAGTCCCCAGCACCGGGAAACCGAGCCAGGAGGATTGCCAGGAGTTTGGGGATAGCCTCGGTAACACACTGACCATTTTAGGCCCTAGCAAGTACTCCAAACTGAAACTCTGTCCCTCAACCACCCAAAAGGAGAAATAAGTAATAGCAGGAAATAAGAATGTGACTACAGATATACAAATCTGAAATAATAGGAACCAACCGCGTGAAAAGTTTAAGGGTAGCACTTCATAAAAAGGGAAAAGTGTTAAGTTTTCCTAGAAAACATGACTTATCAGACTGACTAAAGATGAAACAGGAACAGTGTAAATGAAGATGGAAAACCATGGTGATAAAGAGTAGGGGGTTAGGATGGACTATCCAGAGACTACCCCATCCGGGGATCCATCCCATCATCAGCCACCAAACCCAGATACTATTGTGCATGCCAGCAAGATTCTGCTGAAGGGACCCTGATATAGTGGCCTCTTGTGAGGCTATGCCAGTGCCTGGCAAACACAGAAGTGGATGCTCACAGTCAGCTATTGGATGGAACACAGGGCCCCCAATGGAGGAGCTAGAGAAAGTACCCAAGGAGCTGAAGGGGGCTGCAACCCTGTAGTTGGAACAACAATATGAACTAACCAGTACCCCCTGAGCTTGTGTCTGTAGCTGCATATATAGCAGAAGATGGCCTAATCGGCCATCATTGGGAAGAGAGGCCCCTTGGTCCTGCGAACTTTATATGACCCAGCATAGGGGAAGGCCAGGGCCAAGAAGTGGGAGTGGGTGGGTAGGGGAGCAGGGGCGGGGGGGGGGGAGGTATAGGGAACTTTCGGGATAACATTTGAAATGTAAATAAAGAAAGTATCTAATAACAAAAAAGAGTAGGGGTTTCAAATCTGCTCACAGGCAGTAACTGAAACAAGGCTGGACACAACAACCTTGATCCAGGGAAAATTCTACTGTACTTTTATGTAATATGTGCTTACAGCCTGTCCCAGAGGATATTAAAGAGTAAAAGAGAGCCCAGTATGCATAGACACGCCCCATGCTCAGGTCACCCTTTCCTCAAATAGTCCAGTCTGACCAGTTTGACCAGGAACTCAAAGTGTTACTGAACTCCTCACCTTGACATGACCTTGAACTCCCGATTCTTCTGCCTCTACCTCCCAGTGCTGGGACTGCAGACCTGTGCCACCCTACCTGGTCTGATAGCATATAGATAACACATCTGGACAAGCCCAGTGGGAGATAGGAGGGAATGGAAGTCTATCTTCCTTCATGCTTATGAAGGTCATTAAATCCTAGACAAATAAATTGAGCAATCTAATCCAGTATGAAGGGCTGGGGACATAGCGTGTGGTAGAGTCCCTGCTGAAAATGTACAAGGCTCTGTGTTCCATCAACAGCACCAGGAACAAAGAGAAGACCAATATGACAAGGTGGGCTAATCTTAGGGACCAAAGGACAGCACCACAGTAAAAGCCTGGGAATGTATTTCATGACGTTATAGAATCGATGAAACATTTGATTACGTTACAAGCTCGTTTATAAAAGAAGTGCTTTGCAAAGGGAAATAGGAACAGGTAGGAATTTTCTTTATCTACCTACTAAAAACTAAAAAAATATTTATTTTTATTTTGTGTATGTGGGTGTAGTGTGTTTGCATGCATGCACATGTGTGTTCATGTTGTGTGAATGTATGTTTGTCTGAGTGATGACATTCACATGTGTGTTCCAGTGCATGTGTGGAGGTCAGAGGGTAAAGTTTGGGGCTGGAACTCGAGGCGTTAGGCTTACAGATGTACTTGTTGTTTGCTGTCAGGTTAACACTACCCAGCCTAGGTTGTCCTTGAACTCAGTATCCTCCTTCCTCAGCCTCCTGTGTGGTGAGATATGACAGGGGTGCACACAACCACACCCAACTTAAATATTATTTGTAATGATAAAAAGGTCAGAAGTCATTACTCCAAAGCTAGAGAGAAGATGACGAAAGTGTTTGCAAACCATCGCTGTCTCTCCAGGAAGCAGATTCTGAACTTATCTCCCTTCTAATTTATATGTAAAGTTGTGCCCCACTCTATTTTTGAAAACAAGTCCCTTGAAGGTGCCTCATGGTATCAGACTGCATGTGTCTTCTGTGTACTTTAAAGTCTAAGTCATCACATGTCAAGTGTCCAGAAAACACATTTGATTAAGGAGCATCAGGGATGGCGTCCGGAAATTACTTTTAAAAATTGACTTTCTTTTTCTTGTTTATAGAAGTAATGGATCTACACTGTAGGGAACTCGAACAATTTTAACTCTAAAGAAAGAATGAAAAATAACCTTGATTTCTCTTGCCAGAGATAAACACTATTTCTTTTCAAGGTTTTAAAAAAGAATTTAGGTCTCATTTATTCACTTATTCACTTATTCATTTATGACGGGGTCTTACTATGTAGCCTTGGCTGACTTGGAGTCTGTTATGTAGACCAGACTGGCCTTGAACTCTTAAAGGTGTGCCTGCCTCTGCCTCCTGAGTGCTGGAAATAAAGTTGTGCACCATCATACCTAACAACTTTTATGTGTCTGGATGTTTCGTTTACATGTATGTCTTGCACCACACATATGCTCGATGCCTTCAGAGAGCAGAAGATGGCATCAGATCCTCTGGCACTGGTGTTACAGATAGTTGTGAGTCACTATGTGGGCGCTGGAAATCAAACCCAGGTGCTCTTAACTGCTGAGCCAGAAATAACCATCACTCACCATTGGGTGGGCCTTCCTTCCACGTACACAATAGGACGGTAGAGTTTATAGTCCTTGGGTGTAACCCTGCACCTCACTTCCTTCTTCTTACAAAAAGCATTTCCTCAGAGGCATATTTGTTAAATGGCCACAGGAGGCTAAATGTCACAATTTCCCTAAACCTTTTCTCACCTTTGGATTTTTAGGTAATTTCTGTCAAGTGATGGCATTTCTGTGTCTTCACACTCCTTTCTGGGCTATGCCACTCCAGGCTGGAGATAACTGTTTCTCCAGCCATTCCTCAAATCTTTCTAAGCATGTTAATGTACTCTGCCTGGATCCCTGTGTCCTCCCCTTGCTCCAAAGGCTAGCTTCATTACCATGGAAACAGTAGAGGGGCTTGGGAAGAGAAGGGAAGACTGCCAGAAGTCAGGCAGGAATCTGAGGCGGGGGAGGGGTTAGTTGGTTAGTGGCCTCACCTGCCCAGGGACTCCACTGTCCCCTTCTTCCTCTCTTTTCTTCCTCTACAAGCCTCTTATTTCTCCTCTAGAAAACCACTCCAGATAAGGCAATTCCAGGCAGTTGTGATGGCTCTGTGTAAAATCACTTATGTAAGTCCTAATGTCCCTGAGCTAATCCCCAGATACACACATTGTCTCTGACCTCCACATATGCTCCATAATGCATTCTCTCTCTGTCTCTGTCTCTGTCTCTGTCTCTGTCTCGTGTGTGTGTGTGTGTGTGTGTGTGTGTGCATCATTCACATGCATACATATACACACATTATGCACAGGCACGTGCACGCGCGCGCGCGCACACACACACACACACACACACACACACAAACCTATGTACATTAATAAAAATAAATAAGGGCTGGCGAGAGATGGCTCAGAGGGTAAGAGTACTGACTGCTCTTCTGAAGGTCTTGGGTTCAAATCCCAGCAACCACATGGTGGCTCACAACCACCTGTAATGAGATCTGACGCCCTCTTCTGGTGTGTCTGAAGTCAGCTACAGTGTACTTATGTATAATAATAAATAAATCTTTGGGCTGGAGTGAGCAGGGACTGAGCGAGTGGAGTTGACTGGAACGAGCAGAGGTCCTAAAATTCAATTCCCAACAACCACATGAAGGTTCACAACCATCTGTACAGCTACAGTGTACTTACATACATTAAATAAATAAATAAATCTTTAAAAAAATAAAAATAAATAAAAAGTTTGAAAAATTTAAAGAGACTTCTCACCAGAGCATCTCTATGTTCTTGTATTTCGTCTCAGCCTGCGGTTGTTTGGCTGGCTTCTTTGTCTTCGTTGACCTGTGTGTGTTCATGTGGTGATGAGACTGAGGGGCTTTCTGACGCGGGGACTCGTGTCTGTGAGGAAGTTCATTAAAGTTCTGCAGATCTATATCAGTAAACACGTAGATGGGCTGCGGCTGATACAAAATTCTCTCTTCCTCACGTCTGTGTCCGAGTTTTTTATTAGCGTTTAGTCCCGAGACGGAGTTTTTATATAATACTCTGTCAAAAGCCTGCTTGGGTGGAACGAAAGAGTCGGAGGTGACTTTGGGAGTGTGGGTGAGCGTTCTGGCGTCCTGTAAATTGGAAGGGTTAGAAGGGTTCGTTTGTGCAGTCAGCTCATGCTTTGCCGAGGCATCCACAGGCTGCCTTTGGTTCTGTGGTTGTTGGAGAGGGTCATTCTGATTATTTTGACTGACAACAAGCTCTTTTGTCCCAAGAGATTTCAGACCTTTCTGGTGTTTCCTCTGTTTCCAAACCCTGGCCTTGGCTGTTCTTCTGGAAGTTTGCTGGCCATTGGCTGCATCGGAAGACTGACCTCTTGGGACACTGCCTGATTTTGTATCTTCGTACTGAGACAGATGTTCTTGGTAATTCTAAAAAAGATATTATAGTTAAGGCAAGATCAGAGGACGAGTACTCTTCATAAATTTTCAATTAATTCTTTTTAAAAAAAAGGGGGTCAAAATGTCTAGGAACATGACCATGGATGGGAAAGAAGAGAGTTCGGGGAGTTCTATCCTAATTGTAGGTGATTAGAGGGTGAGCAGTCGAGGAGATGTTAGACTGTGAGCCCAGACAGAGCTTGAGAGCTTAAAACAGCTATGTATTAGGTCTCTGGCCGGTAACCTACACAGGGAGGTGTCACCAAATGGGGAATTGGATGGAGAAAAACTTCACCTCCAAAGAGATGCACAGAGAAAGAATATGGATCAGTGCCAACAGGTGCAGGCTTAGGAGTATTTCCAGAATTCCACCCACATGACGCCAGAGGTTTGCCTGTGCTAACCAGGTACAAGCTCCATCTGACTCATAGTTCAGACCATCAGCTCGGCGTGCACACACAGGTCAGCAGCTAGAAGTGACCTCTTCACCAGATGAAACAAATTAGATCTCATTCAGAGGATCATGAAAGAGCCAGAGCTGTGGTGGGGCGTCCGTGAATCCACAAGAGTTGTTTTTGCTTTCTGTTGCCTAATATAGCCTGCACTTAGGCAATCAAACATCTGGGGGAGGGGACTTCAATCTCAGAGCAGTCTTCAGGCTTTTCTAAGTCCGATAACAACAAAATGTACTCCGGGAACAATAGATACACTGTGTAACTAAATTGTGCCCTGTAGCCATTTAAGAGTATTTCCCGAGGAATGGCGCACTCATTACTTTGTGGAAAATGAACGGGGTAAAGAGGCCTATGGAACGAATGATTAACTGCTTATTGAAGCAGTAAGATGACCACGCGCGTTGATGAGTTATATAACTGCAACGTCTTTTTTTTTCCCCCCTTTCAGGGCTCACATGTAAAAAAGAACCCTTCTCGGCCCACAGCTGTGCAATGCTAATTGGAAAAATGCAGCCGTCGGGTTGCAGCTCATTGGGTGCCAGTGAGAATATGCAGACTGGGCAAAGCATGCCTTTTGATGTTTGGATTTGTTTTAGTTGGTGGGGAAGAAGGACAGAATCACGAGGATGCAGCTTTAGGTTTTCTTTCGCTTCCCCCCCCCCCCAAGTGCATATCCCCAAGTGATAGCCACACTCCCTGTTTCTGAGAGAACCACATTAGGGTGCTAAGGACAAGACTGTTCAACGTACAACAGTAATACACGGTATCGCTTGTAATATCAGTGTTTGTAAAGAAGGCCTGCTATTTGAAATGCAGCAGGTTTTCTTTGGGACTTGAGCCATTTCAGGATTGATCTGACTCTCACTGGCTCTTATAAAGGGTTAGTTTCCAGCCGCAGCGCCCCGCCCTTAAAAAAAAAAACAAACTGACAAAAATCACAAATAAACAAAACCCTCTCCTATGCATCCAGGTAAGAAAAAGGTTTTCTTCCACATGGTTTATCAAGCTGCACTGAGGAGAATATGGGTAAAAAGACTCCAGAGACGTGGCCCCGACTACACGCTTCCTTGTGGTAGGCCCTCAAAAGTGTTACTTTAGATTTTATTTTTTTTACATTTATTTGTTTGTGTGCATGTGCAGACATCACTTCTCCCCTTCCACCAAGTGGGTCCCAGGGAGAGGAGAACTCACATCGTGAGGCTTGGCCGCAAGCGCCTTCGCTTGCTGAGCCATCTTGCTGGCCCAGAAATTGCTATCTGACAGATGTGTTCCCAAAACACAGTGGCTCGCCTCATGCTGTCAGCATGCCAGTAAAGGTTGAACAAGCCTCTCTTCTTTATGATCTATAAACTTTAACTCAGACTGACCAACCAAGGTATTCTTCGCAACATTTGTTCGGCCTTTCGCTAAATAACGGAGTAATAATAAAGTAATAATGGAGTAATACTGGAGTAATAATGGAGCAATAATGGAGTAATAATGGAGCAACTGGGCAAGCTTCCAGGCATCACCTGGCTTACATTTCCCCCATTTTTCTCCTTTTATTCCAACTAGAATAAACAATCAACCAACCCCAGGAGAAATTCCTCTTCTGAGAAGTCCTGGTCACTGCTTGACTCTCTCCATGTTGTCTCCTTTGTTGCAGCTGATTCAGAACACAGCAGCCCTCCTAGGGTGCTTTGTCAACAAAGGCCAAAGACTCATCATTTTACTAGACCCGAATTGTCTCAAGTGTTAAATCCTCTATTCACACAGACATAAGTGCCGGGAGATGTCATTTCAGTCCTCAGAAAGCAAGACATTTCCAGACTTGATATGATTTCTCTCACCTTCCAAGTAGCCTCCTCGAGATCTGCCCTGGCTGGAGACTTATTACCCCACAATTGAGGCATCAGGTGTCAACTCTTTAGGTGGTGAGACCTGAGTCCCCTGAAGTTAATATACAAAGCCATTCTCAGGCTATTTAATCCCCATCAGCACGGAAATCCGCAATTCCATTCTGTTCTCACTAGGATCCCTTTGTTACCCACGCTGGCAATTGGTACACCCTCCATGCACCCAGACTAACGGCTTAATGGCAGTTGGTTTTCATGTCACCTGTGGAGTGACAGCTTTGGGGACTCTCTATGCCTAAAGCTGAGATGAGAGTGGTATGGTGAGACTCATCCTTAGTCACCCGGTGTCACCCACAGTGTGCCATCACAGTGTGCCCTGTGAAAGGCACTGCCTGCCTGCTTCTGTCTTGTGGCTTTTCTGCTCATGTGTCATAGCAGAAAGCAGAGTGCACACTCTTATCCCCATCTCCTCTATAAAGGCCACTGTTGCTCTTAGCTGTCCTAGCTGGGCCCTGGGGTCCTGAGAGTTCTACCCAGGCTCCAGGATTACCTCTGGCCCCAGGGAACTTTCTGTTGTACCCTGTTTATTTCTGTGTTCCTTAAAAATAAAATGTGAGAGCTGGAGAGATGACTACTCTTCCAGAGGTCCCGAGTTCAATTCCAGCCACCACATGGTAGCTCACAACCATCTGAAATGGGATCCAGTGTCCTCTTCTGGTGTGTCTGAAAACAGCTAAAATGTACTCATATAAATAAAATAAATATGTCTTTAAAAAAATGTGACTTTAGGTTCCAAATTTTATCTAATATTATTTTATGTATATGTGAATTTTGTCTGCATATATGTCTATGAATCATGTGTGTGTGTGTGTGTGTGTGTGTGTGTGTGTGTGTGTATGTATGTGTGTGCTGTCTATGGAGGTCAGAAGAGGCTGTCAGATTCCCTAGGCCTGGAATTACAGATAGTTGTTAGCTGCCATGTGGGTGCTGGGAATTGAACCCAGGTCCTCTGGAAGAACAGCTGTGGCTCTTAAACACTGAACCATCTCTCTAGTCACTGTCTAATATTATTAAGAAACATCCAGGGGGCTGGAGTGATGGCTCAGTGGTTAAGAGCACTGAGCCCTCTACCAGAGGTCTTGAGTTCAATTCCCAGCAACCACATGGTGGCTCACAACCATCTGTAATGGGATTTGAGGCCCTCTTCTGGTGTGTCTGAAGTCAGGTACAGTGTGCTCATGTACATGAAATAAATAAATAATTCTTAAAAAAGAAAAGAAAAGAAACATCCAGCATGAATTATCAACTAAGTCCCTTACTGCCAGCAAGGAAGAACTTCAGATAAATGGAAGCCTGTGTTAAGCAGACCAAAAGTATAGCTCTTTAGAAAGATGAGGAAAGGGATAGTCACAGGGACTTGATGGTGATTAGTGAAGGACTCCATGCCACTTCATGATGCCACCACTGCTGCTTTTGTTCTGGGTCTGGGAAGGTCCTTCTCTCTTAGGCCACCTGGAAGGGTCTTCTGGCTAAGGACATACCTCAGCATGGCTTCTGAGGACCTGATGCCTTCAGTTTGGGCACACCTCTGAAATCTGTGAAGACCCACAGAAGAGCACAGAATGTAGCAGGACAATACAGTCCCAGGAAAGGTCCATGAAGAAGTCATAAGCAGGATGTAAAGATCTTATGTGGGCCTAGGACTCTGACATGAGAACTATGATGACCCAAGGCTCTCTCTCAACTAGTGGATCCTGTCCTCCACACCCCGTTGCCAGGAGACACTTCTGTCCTCATCTTTTTAATGTTTTGATGTGGCCTCCCTGAGATCAGCTTTCAGGAAACTCTGAGTAAGTGACTTGATTTATTTACTTATTTCAATTCTATCAGCAGCCCGGAAACCTGGTGAAGACAAGAGAGGGTTTAATGTCTGTCTTTTCTAACTTCTCTGATGCTTGGAGGAACTTTAATGCTTTGAACTTTACAGTTGCTTCATGTATGACTTTAACTGGTGATGCCAGCAGGTTCCTTGGGCTTGGTGATTTCAAAAGGCTCACCACCCTACCCCACTGCCCTTGAGACAAGGTCTCACTGTGTATAGCATTGGCAGGGCCTGGAACTTGCAATCGTAGACCAGGTCGGCCTCTAACTTGCAGCCATCTGCCTGCCTCTGAGTGCTGGAACACTGGAATTAAAGATGTGCCACCATGCTCATCCCTAAGCAGGGATGGAACCTGTTCCAAGAATGACTTCGTATAATTCCATGTACCGACCCAGGAAACGATCAGCTACGAATGACCTTACTATTTCTTCTAGGAATAGTGGGACAATTACGCCATCCCCCATCGACACTTATGAGTGTCCATGGACACGAACGACGCCATCCTACTGAGATACCAGTTTCTGGAAACAAGGCTTGGTAGGGTTCCGAGGGATCCCATCCAGCTCCAGGGACAGTGTCTCCGGAGTCTACTGGGTAGCTATTAATGCCCAAAGGCAACGTATTCTTTTTCCTCTGCACATCCCCTTCCTTCCTTCCATGAGAGGTTTTGACTCTGTATGTTTGGAGTGTGAAATATGGTGTCCTGGGACAGGGGAATCTTTCAAAAGCAGTTAGGGTTGCTGGCGGAGCGAGCATACAGGGTATGGAGGAAGACAGTCCGCGGCATGGGTAGGTAGGCATTCTAGGCTTAGAAGAACCCTTAAATGACAAGAACTCAGTGACAAACATTACTCATATCCAGCAGTATCACTTGAAGCACACTTAACACACAATCTAGTAGGTGACCTTGAGCTGCTTTGCTCTCTGATGCCATTTGTCCTCAGGATCCACAGCAGTGTTTTCGACTTCTTTGTCATTCTGGCCAGTCACCTTGTCAGCCTCTCTGATGGGGTAGGAAATCTAAGAGGACAAAACACACAGGACGGTGAGTGCATATACTGCATCCTAAGTGGGTTCATTTCAGTCTTATAGCCATGGGGCCCCGGTCTCTGCACTCTAGGGAGAGGTCCCGCAGAGACAGGCTTTATGTTTGGTTTTATTGCAAGGGTCAATTTCAGTTCTCGGGCACTTATGTCAGTCAACCTTTCGTCTCTGTGATAAAAAAAAAAACAAAAAACAAAACAAAACAAAACAAAACACCAAGATAAACAGTTTCAAAGGAGGAAGCGCTTATTTTCGTTTATGGTTATAGAGAGAATATCTTGTATATTGAATGGATGATTGCAGAGGGTTCAGCCCATGGTCACTTAGCTCTGTTGTTTGGGGGGGCCTGGGGTAAGGCAGATTATCACGGTGGAGAGTGGCCTAGCGTATAGCAGCCAGAGAGCAGGAGACACAGGGGAAGGGGCTGACATCGAAGTGTGCTCTTCAAGTAACCTGTGTCTTACTTCCTCCAACTGGCCCCTAGCTCCTAAACTTTACACCGTCTCCCAATGGCACCACCGCGCGTGTGCGTGTGCGTGCGCGTGCGTGTGTGTGTGTGCATGTGTGTGTGTGTGTGTGTGTGTGTGTGTGTGTGGGCAAGCCTTCAATATCTGAGATTTTGAGGGCCACCTGGGATAAAAGTCATTAGAGGGAACTGGGCTTCTCTCAGGGAAGATGAAAATAAAGTGTCTCTCATGCAGGCATGAAGAAAGAAAGGGTGCCTTTAGGTCCAAATACTCCTTGTTAAAATGTCCCACACCTTGTCAGCAATCACCTCAGGGCAGTTATTGGAACAGAATACTTCAAGTAACAAGTGACCCCATCAACAGACACATGCTGCCATACCCTTTACCTACAGTGGGGACTGTGTCCTGATAAACCTGTCATAAATTCTGAAAAATGCATTTAACACTCATGCGGACTAGTTTTTGTCAACCTCACGCACAAGCTAGAGCCTTTTGGAAAGAGGGAGTCTCAGTTGAGAAGATGCTCCCACCAGATTGACCATTTGCTTGCCTGATGATTGATGAGGGAGGGCCCAGCTCACTGTGAGTAGGGTCACCATTCTGCTGAGAGGCTTAAAAGAAAGCAAACTGAGCAAGCCAGTAAGCAGGATTCTGCTGTGACCTGGGCTTCATTACTGCCTTCGGCTTCTTGTCTTAAGTTCCTGTCCTGACTTCCTTCGCTGACAGAGAGTTGTAAGATGAACTTACCTCTTTCCTTCCCAAGTTTCACAGCAGCATATACCCTACCCAGGACACACACTAAGCCCCGCAGCTTAGCTTAGCCTACTTTAATTGTGCCCACACAGTTGAGCAGGTGTGGTGGGGCACACCTCTCATTCCCTGCTTGGGAAGCTGAGGCAGGGGGAATGGAGAGATGGTGGGAGGTGGTGGAAACTTTAGGAGGTGGGGTCCTAGCTGGAGAACACAAGCCACTAGGAGTTTGCCTTTGAAGGCCACACTGGGTCTGCTTCCTGATTACCTAATGTAAATAGTATTTTCCTTCATATGCTGCAACCATGATATCCTGGGCCATCAGCCCAGGATCAATGGACCCAAATTAACCAAAATATTACATAATGAACCTCTGAAACCATAAGTAAAACAGATCTTTCCTTTTCTATCTGTTTTCTCAATTATTTTGGGTCTTTGTTTCATATCAAGATCTAGCCATCTTCTATAATCGGGCAAAGCTCCCAGCAGTGAGAACTGGGACACCAACCCAGCCATAAGCCCTTCAACCTACAGTATGTCCTGCCCGCAAGATGTGCAAGGCTAACAGTGGAGCAGAACTTGTGGGAGTGGCCAAACAATGTCTGGCCCAGCTTGAAGCCCACACCAAGAAAGGGGAGCCCACATCTGACACTGTGTAGATGAAGAACCAGAGGCTGGTCAGCCAAGAGGCTCAAGAGAGAACCAAATATGACTATACCAGCCTCGTTGTCATCAGAGGGACATCATCCAGCAACTGATAGGGGTAGATGCAGTGACCCAGAGCCAAACACTAGATGAAGCCAGGGAACCCCAAAGGAGGGGGAAAGGAAGGATTCTACTCTAACAGACATTCATCCAGTCTGCCCGCATCTCCTGGCAGGCAGTGTCCAACTGACTCAGAAGTCTCTCTTATACATTCTTCCTACTGTCTCTGTCTCAAGACTCCTCATCCATTCCCACTGTGACACACCGACCGCTCCAGTTAGGTTCTGGTGACTACCGTCTGCTTCCCCGCCTATAAAATGCCAAGTCTCTCCCCTTCTGAATGGATGCAATCCAGTTTTTAAATGTAACTTTAAGGCTTTGCTCTTTCTTTCTTTCTTTCTTTCTTTCTTTCTTTCTTTCTGTCTGTCTGTCTGTCTGTCTGTCTGTCTTTCTTTCTTTCTTTCTTTCTTTCTTTCTTTCTTTCTTTCTTTCTTTCTTTCTTTCTTTTCGAGACAGGAGTTTCTATGTATAGCCCTAGAACTCACTTTGTAGACCAGGCTGGCCTCGAACTCAGAAATCCGCCTGCCTCTGCCTCCTGAGTGCTGGGATTAAAGGCATGTGCCACCACACCAGGCCTGCACTTTCTTATCTTGTTCAATTTCCTGTAGTGGCTGTGGAGTGGGGGGTGGCCACGTGCACGAATGCAGGACGGTAGGGACTGGATCTGACAGGCTTGAGTTCAGATTCTCCCTCTGCGGCTTATGTTTACCAGTGGGGTCGAATGCTCATTGGATAAGAGGGAAATGTGTTTGGTGACTATTTTGTGCTAAGGAAACATTTGACATTGAAGACAGTCTCACCCTTTTCCATTCAGGATGGCATGTTTAGCTCAAGAAAGGTAAACATTGTCTCACCTCATCTGTCTCTAGTAAGTTCATTAAATTAGAATTACCACACACACACACACACACACACACACACACAGGCACACACTCACACACACAGACACACACAGAGACATATACAGATACACACAGACACACAGAGACAGACAGACACACAGACACAGACACACACACAGGCACACACTCACACACACACACAGAGGCACACACTCACACACACACACACACCAGGAAAGGAAGAGAGACAATATGGAAGCTTAGATAACTGAGAGTTGATCTGGGGCTGGTGAGATGGCATAGATGCAGTGGTTCTCAACCTTCTTAAGACTGCGACCCTTTAATACAGTTCCTCATGTTGTGGTGACCTCCCCAGCCATAGCGTTGTTGTCATTGCTACTTCATAACTGCAATTTTGCTACAGTTATTAACCATATGAAAATAGTTGGCAAAGGGTCCGAGACCCACAGGTTGAGAAACACTGGTGTAGAGGGCACCATTTGCCGTGTATATTTAACAACCTTGCATGTAAAGGCTGAAGGCGAGACTGATCTTGTGAAGTTCTCCTCCAGCCTCCACATGTACACTGGTGCACACATGTGGCATACTCATTCATCACACACATACATAACAACAATAATAATAAAAATACATTTTAAAAAAAGTTGATCTGAAAGTAAGAAGAAAAGGAAAAACAACTGTTTTACTTTTTAATCCCCAAATACAACAGATGAAAACATGTAATATTCAATTATGGCTACCTTCTAACTGGGCATGATCATCTACTCTTGAATGAACAACCTCTTCTGCAAGTGGATGACCTCACATCATGAAATAGTCTAAACTTTAGAATGCTCAAAGAAGGCTAAGAACCACACCCCAAATTTGCATCAGAGCTCCCCTTATATAACTGCTCTCAGAAGCACCCTGAATCACAGTTAGAGCATCATTGCAAATGTTTCTGGTTTTTGGTTTTGTTTTTTAATGTTTGAGACAGGGTCTTGCTATGTATTAGGCCAGACTGGGTATCATCCTGCTGTTTCAGCCTCCAGGGCACTGGAATTCCAAGGACGTGTGTCCGTGCCTGGCTACCATTATCATGATGTTAAACAGAAGCCTGACTTTGTTAAAAGAAAAATCAACTCTGATGAGAAATGAAGAGAAGGAAAAATTCTAACTAGGGTGACTAAGCAAGGCAAGGATGCTCTTTTAATCTTGAAAAGGCTTAACATGTCTTCTGGAGGGACCAGGAGAGATGACCAATGGGAGGTAGATTCTCTAGCCTTTGCAAAGATGTGTTTTAGGTTATGGGGTTTATCATTGGTGACATTAATTTTCTATTGACAACTGTGATAGTTTGTATATGCTTGGGTCAGGGAGTGGCACTATTAGGAGGCATGCCTTGTTGGAGTAGGTGTGTCACTGTGGGCGTGGGCTTTAATACCCTAGTCCTGACTTCCTGGAAGTCAGTATTCTGCTAGCAGCCTTAGATGAAGACATAGAACTCTCAATTCCTCCTGCACCATGCCTGCCTGGATGCTGTCCTGCTCCCGCCTTGATGATAATGGATTGAACCTCTGAACCTGTAAGCCAGCCCCAATTAAATGTTGTCCTTATGAGAGTTGCCTTGGTCATGGTGTCTGTTCACAGCAGTACAAACCTAACTTAGACATCAACCATGCTTGCATAGTTCTGTCAAAAAACTTCACATACTGCTAATCAAGCACTGGCTGCCTCTTTTGCCAGGGAGTGAAGGACACACAGTGTTTTTGTGCAAAATATTTTGGTGAAGCTTGGCTGCATCACCCCGGTGAGCTCACTGGGCAGGTAAAACATACTTCTACATTAGCTCTCTGAAAGTGGAGTGGGACACAACCTCTGCCATCTATTTTTTCTCTTTCTTTCTTTCTTTCTTTTTTTTTTTTTTGTGAACCATTCTATTAATACCAATCAAATCGAGAAAATGATCAAATGAAATTGCATTTTGAGCATCGTAAGCTGTGTAATGTCTATTCTGTTAAATTGGGGCCTATAATTGCTTCTGTACTGAAAAGATACAACAAAGACAGCAATCATGGCATGTCATTATCCCAGACTAGAAAACCGGCCTTTGCAGGGAGGACTTCAAAGGCTTGTGGTTCTCAAATTGCATTTGGCTGCTATTGTTGAAGCGCAGGCAATCTTGATTAGGTGTTTACACTGAGGTAAGGCGAAGAGCAGAGAGTCTGAGTGCCTGGGTCTAGAGCCATTAAAAAATTGTACATTATGTTCCTTGCTTTGAAGTGAGGGTTTGTAGGGAGGAAAGCAACTCAGATTGAGGACAGCCGAGCTAGACTGAGCTGCGGCGTCCCTCTCAAAGAAACACATCGGGTTCTTAGAGAATCGGATGGCGCCGCAGAGAGCAGAGCCAAGGCTTCGCCCAGAGCCGTGTGACACAGCAGATCTGCATAACACACATCAACACATGCTTCGTAAACACGTTATTATTAGAAAGTTATCACTGCAGGCTGTGCCCTTGTCTCCCCTTGTATCCTGCCTTTGCTACTGTCTATGGTGTGATATCTGCCATGGGAAGCTTCATGTTAGTTGAGAAGGCTTTGCTATGCATGTTCCTAGTACTAATGTACTGGCAACTAGCCACATGCCCAAATTAAATAAGCCAAGGTGTCAGATCAAAGAAATATTTTATTATTGTATGTAAATGTGTCTGTGTATGTGCACGCACGCGCACGTGTGCACCCACGCATGTGCATGCATGTGTGTGTGTGCATGCATACATGTGTGATATGGATGCTACAGTGCACATGCCAAGGGCAGAGAACAACTTGAGGACTTTGTCCTTTCCGTTCACCACATGGACCCTGAGTGTCAAACTCAGGTCGTCAGGCCTCTTTACCTGCTGAGGCATCTTGCCAACCCAGAGTCAGGGTTTTTGTTGGTTTGTTTGTTTTTTATTTACTTTTTATATGTTCTGATATATCAGCTATGTACACTTCCACTTTGGGCGCAATCACTGAGTCTAGTGAGCGTTTCATTATTCGTTTGACTAATGAGTGCTTGCAAGCACTCCTGGCGCATCGCTGATGCATTTGCCCTGAGTTGTTTTACACCTGCTCACGTTTCCATGGCCAGCAAGAGACTGATTGAGATTCTACTACTAGGAGGTGACTTGGCTGACACTCAGCATGGCTGCTTAAATTATCAAAGGGTTTTTGTGTTTTTCAGCTGCTTAGAGACAACACACACAAAATATTTGGACTCTGTCGTCGGCCTGCCTCCCTTCTTCTTCTTCTTCTTCTTCTTCTTCTTCTTCTTCTTCTTCTTCTTCTTCTTCTTCTTCTTCTTCTTCTTCTTCTTCTTCTCCTCCTCCTCC
>NC_034599.1:36034857-36057885 GCF_900095145.1 Mus pahari
TTTTAAAACTACAATGCTCAGCAGTTAGCAGCACCAGCTACTACTCTAGAAGAGCCAGGTTAGATTTCCAGCAACTACATAAGGGTTTACAACAGACTGCAGCTCTAGTTCGAGGGGATTTGATGCTTTTTTCTGGCATCTGCTGGAATGAACACACGAGTGTTGCCTGGACATATGTGTAGGCAAAGACCCATATACATAACGGTCAAAAATAATAAATAATGATCTCTACAGAGTACAGTGGCATAATTTGTGATCCCAGCACTCAGGAGGTAGGAGCATGAAAAAAAAAAAGCCACTTTGAAGATAGCCTGGGCTAAAAGCAAGTACCAGCCTGGGCTACATGAAAAGATGTTATACCAAAGACAAACACAGCATACATACGAAGCCCAAAACAAACAAACAAACAAAAGTCATCAATCTTCTCCTTTGAAAGAACCTCAGAACACTAAAAACACTCAGAACAATATTATCACACATACAGAATAAAATGCTACCATCTTTGTTTTGGCTTCTTTTGAGACAGGGTCTTGCTACTGAAGCCAGGCTGGCTTTAAACTGCCACTCTTCCTGTCTCAGCCTACAGAGAGCTGGAATTACAGGTCTGTGTTTCCAACGTGATTCAACGCCTCTACCTGTCACCCCAACTGTCAAGAGGGCACGCCATAATGTCTGCGGGGTGCTGAGCACTCCTGGGGCATGCCGCAGCTGTCTCAGGAGCTGGGACCTGAAGACCTACTTCTGCACCATGCATCCGGCACCTTCCTGACTCCTACCCTTACTTAGGTGCTATGATTCTGAATGAAATTCATCACTGAACCCAAAGTCACCAGGGGAAGATAGAGAGGGGGGCCACGTTATTATTATTATTATTATTATTATTATTATTATTATTATTATTATTATTATTTAGAGAGCCTTCCTCTGTATACAGAAAGAGCTTACACAGACTCGGGTTTTCCCTGCACAGCACCCTCTCCCTCCATCTTCCTTCCTACACATACCGTTTGACAACCGGATAACGCTCACACATACAAGCCCTTCACTACTGTTTCCACACGGGTCAGCTACCACCACTGGGGTACCAACACAGCCAGCTCCCAGGCCCACTCAGCCTGTCCTTTAACTGTACCTACAATCTTTATGGCTATGGGATCTTCTGACACTGGAACAAACTCTTCTTTGACTTCCATCTGTTTTTCAGAGGCCAGGGGGAATGGGATGGGGTGGGGAGGAAACACTTAGTTTCCACATGCGCCATGGGTGAGGAGGAAGAGGCTAGCCCAGGACTTTGCAGGCTGGCTAAGGGGAATGGTGCCAGAGGCAGGGAGCGCACTTTCGGCAGGAGGTGACTGGCTCTCAGGATTCGCAGGGTCCAGGTCTGTACCCTCATCGGTGTGCAGTTCTACCCCACTGGCATCAGTGTCCTTGCCCGAGGATTCAAGTATTTTCCATTAGCAACTGGGAGGTTCTCAGTAGTATTGGTGCCCGTGTAGGGCTGCGTCCCAGCTGTCCTTAGCAGGCTGTCTGCAGGGAGGCAGGTTGCTCAAAGTCAGCTTCATGGCAGCCCTCAAGCAGCCCTGCAGTCCTGGCAGGAAAGGACTATCAGGGACAAGGTCACTGATGAAGTCCAGACGTGTGTGTGTGTGTGTGTGTGTGTGTGTGTGTGTGTGTGTGTGTGTACTGTTTTTTGTTTTGTTTTGTTTTGTTTTGGTTTGGTTTGGTTTTTGAGACAGGGTTTCTCGTATAGCTCTGGCTGTCCTGGAATTCGCTCTGTAGACCAGGCTGGTTGTCCCGGAACTCACTTCCCAACCACTTCTTCAGGCTGGACTTCGAAGTCCTGGTGATGGTTGCATGGACCATTATTTCTGGGTGGGTGTGAAGACCATTCTCGGCTTGGAAACTACCCTTCACTTTGTTATCTACATTTATTTATTTTAAAAGAGATTTATTTATTTATTTATTTATTTATTTATTATGTACACAGTATTCTGCCTGCATATATGCCTGTATGACAGAAGAGGGCACTAGACCTTGCTATAGATTGTGAGTTACCATGTGGTTGCTGGGAATTGAACTCAGGACCTCTGGAAAAGCAGTCAGTGCTCTTTTTATTATTATTATTATTATTATTTCCTTTATTTGCATTTTAAATGTTTTCCCCTTTCCAGGTCTCCCCTTCAGAAACCCCCATCCCATCCCTCCCCCCCCTGTCCCCCTGCCTCTATGAGAGCGCTCTCCCACCCACCCACTCCTGTCTTCCCTCCCTGGCACTTCCCTACACTGGGGCATCCAATATCCTCAGGCCCAAGGGCCTCTCCTCCCACTGATGTCCAACAAGGCCATCCTCTGCTACATATGCTGCCGGAGCTATGAGTCCCTCCTTGTGTATTCTTTGGTTGGTGGTCCGGGAGCTCTCGGGGGATCTGGCTGGTTGACACTGTTGCTCTCTCCATGGGGCTGCAAATCCCTTTAGCCTCTTCAGTCCCTTCTCCAATTCCTCTATCAGGGGCCCCACGCTCAGGCCAATGATTGGCTGTGAGCATCTGCCTTTATATTTGTCAGGCTCTGGCAGGGCCTCTCAGGAGACAGCCATATCAGGCTTCTATCAACAAGCACTTCCCAGCATCCACAATAGTGTCTGGGTTTGGATGGGATGGATCCCCAAGTGGAGCAGCCTCTGTATGGCCTTTCCTTTAGTCTTTGCTCCACACTTTGTCTCCATATTTTCTCCTGTGTGTCAGTGCTCTTAACCTCTGAGCCATCTCTCCAGCCCCCCGCATTTATTTATTTTATCAAGGATTGTAACTAGGGATTTGTGTATGCTAGAAAAGCTAGATCTTTATCCTTTTTTTTTTTTTTTTCTGAGATAGCATCTCATGAAGTTACCAAGGCTGACTTCTAACCCACCATCCTCTTGCTTTAGCTTCTGGAGTAGCTGGGATTATAGATGTGTACTATCTATTTACAGTATAGGCCCTGGTCCAAATGTAACTTTCTCCACGAAGTCTTCCCTGATTCCCAAATGAAGCAACCATGAACACACTTTGTATTTACTTTCTCCTAACAGAAACCACTGTGTGGCATGTGGTTTTGTTCCCCCCTTTGCTTTACTCAAGGTTATCTATCATTGCTGCAAGGAAACATCATGATCAAAAGTAACTTGGGGACGAAAGGGTTTATTCTGATTACAGTTTCACAGCTGCTCATCACTGAAGGAAGTTAGGACAGGGATTCAAACAGGGCACAAACCTGGAGGCAGGAGCTAATGCGGAGGCCATGGAAGGGTGTTGCTTACTGGCTTGCTTCCCTTGGCTTGCTCAGCCTGCTTTCTTACAGAATCCAACCCCACGCCTAGGGGATGGCACCACCCACTATGGGCTGGGCACTCCTCCATCAATCACTAATTGAGAAAATGCCCTACAGCTGGATCTTGTGGAGGCATTTTTCTCAATTGAGGTTCCCTCCTTTCAAATGACTCTAGCCTGTGTCAAGTTGATATAGAACTAACCGTCACACCCTTCTTTACTGCAGTTCCGTGAGGGCAGAACAGAGGGGCTATGGCAGGGCTGCCCTCTTGTACAGATCAGGGCACTGTGCATTTGTACTTCCTAGTGGTTCTGAGTGTGCCTGGCATAGAGATGGCCAACAAATAGAACTAGATGACAAATTTGACCCGTGATGTTCCCTGAGCTATCCTAGCTCCATTAGAATAGATATAGTCAGCTGTTTACACAGATTCCACATCCATGGGTTCAATCAGGGCCTGGGGCTTGGCTTAGCACACTTCCTTAGCATGAGTTTAATCCCTAGTGCCTCAAAGAAAGAGACTCAAAACAACAAAGAAGACCAAGCAAGTATCAAGCTGACCATGTTTTTTTTTTGTTTGTTCTGTTTAAAACACACACACACACACACACACACACACACACACACACACACAATACACCAGCACTGAGCATGTCCAGACTCAAGCCCCACCCTATCACCCCCAGAATAATACAGCATACTAGCAACTGTGAGGTGTGTAGTGTAAACGAGAGCTGTCTGACAGTTCACATGAGGACTCACACAGCATTCACACAAATACCTCATCGTGTAATAGAGGGACTTGAAGATTTTAGTGTCTGGCAAAGGTTCCCCCCATGGATATCGAGGGACAGTTAAAATTATTTAATTGTTCAGGCAGGTTTGTGGCTTATATCAAACACAGGCAGTGAACTGCCAATAAAATGGGGGTGAAGAGTAGGGTTTCATCTTGTCTCCCACTCTTGCTCACTGTGCCCCAGGTCCACTGGTCCTTCAGCCCCTCAGCCTCTCATGGTTATCCCCTCCCCATGTATCATCGTCCCCAAATATGCGTGGCATGTTTTCTCATGGCCTCCATATCCTCAGAGACAGAGAGAGACTGCCATGTGATCTAGTTTAAATTGGGATTTCCCCCACCTTGGCAAAGCTTTCGATATCTTCTCTGCTTCATTTCTCCCTTACTGCTAATGTAGTGTGTCTATTGTCCACCCCTTCTACAAACATAGTCAGTCTCTGTCTCCTTCCGTCCCTTCTTTTCTCTTTTCTCTTCCTCTCACCATAAGAGATTAGGTGTAGAATTTTCTGGTGGATCAAACGTTTTGGATTTGGGAATGTTTTAGATTTGGTGTCTGGGATTAGTGATTCCCAGTCTGTAGACCAGTTTCTAAGTGAGTTCGGGTTGATGTCTCTTTCCCTCTCCTCCATAGGATCTCAGGAGAAGACATGCACATAGTACCATGGCATGTCCACAGAGTTTTGAAAACTTAGGAGTGACTAATCCTTAAGAATGATTAATTGTGTGCAATTTCCAGTTTTCAAATGGGCATGCCTAAGTTACATGGGAAGTTTCCTTCTTCAGGGATCCATCTTCAGCCCCGTGGATTTAATGAAGTGTCACTTTAGAGTGCTGAGCAGGGCCCACCAGGAGGATGCCTCGGAAATGTCTCATATTGAAAAAACTATAAAGTCCAATTGGAATTACACAGTCATAAGTAAGTGCTCTTGTGTTGGTATAGGACAAAATAAGAAAATCTATCAATCAATGAACAGCCCTGGAGTCCCCGCTGGGCAGAAGAATAACTTCTGCAAGTGCCATAGAGCCAGATCTCAAAAGCAGTGCTAAAAAGAACCATTCTATAAGAGTGGAGTCCATGCTTCCAAGTACAGTTATAAGAAGGTGATCGTAACTTAAATAAGAGAAAGCTAGATCTTACAGAGAACTCAAAGCTTCCCTTAATTAGCACCCATGGAAAGAAGAACAATTTAATACTTGGATGGTAGTCTTCTCAATAGGAAACTGTAAGTTCATCTTAGCATTCAATAACAAATACATCATATGGGGTCTATGTGACATTAAAAGTTTCCACATATGGAGTGTCATTTGGGCATCCCAATAATCCTGAATCTGCTGTAGAAAGTCAATATTTGTGGGGTTTTGTTTTGTTTTTTGTTTTTTGGAGACATCATCTCATGTAGCCCAGTTGGACATGATAGCTCCGGGTATCTGAGAATGGCTTTGAACTCTTGACTGCTTAAGCCTCCCAAGTGCTGGGGTAACAAGTGTGTACCACCATGCTGGGTTTATACAGAAGCAGGTGGATCTCTGCAAATTCAAGGCCAGTCAGGGTAATACAGTGAGACTTCAAATAAACAAAAAGATAATAGAGAAATAATCAGAATTGTAGCCAAGCAGACCTCTAGAGAGGTCAGATTTGAGGAGGGGAAATGTTGAAAGGATTATGATGCAAAATTATAATTTAAAATCAAAGTATTAAATACTGTGTGTATGACCAAAAGTTATTCATAAGTTCTTTATCTTAAAGTCAAAGCTCAATTATTAAAGAGATGTGCCAACTAGGGGGATATAAGATTGCAAAGTTTGAAAGCCAGTGAGACGCTTGGTGGTTAAGGTGTTTGTGACCAAGCCTGACAACCTGTTTGATTCCTGGGACCCACATGGTAGAAGGAGGGACTCAAGCTCTACAAGTCGTCCTCTGACCTCCACATGATACAGCGGCAAAGCATGTGCCAACTCAATCAAATAGTAAGTGATAAAACCACAATATAATGGTAGGGGTTCCATAATGCATGGTCAGAGTTTGACTGAGGGTTAGGAGACAACATTTTCCAAGAGAATCAACTAAGAGTGACAGACACACTCGCCTGGAGTATGAATGTCTTGATCCCATAGGCTGGTTGTCTGGGTGAAATAAAATGGGGGAAGGGACATATCCCCTGCCCCCATTTCCTGGCCAGCATAAAATGAGCTTCTCTGTTCTGTCACACCCTCTCCTACATGACAAGACAGAAATCGGTTTCATAGAAACCTTCCTTCAAGCCACTTTTCTCTTGAATATTTTGACATACCACCACCAACAGCAAAAAATGCTGTCTAAAATGGATCCCCTTTATAGATGGTCTTTAAGTAGCAATACCACAGATGTCACATTATACAAAACAGATATCATGTCATACTCAACCACACCAGGTATGTCCTATTGTGTCCTTCTGCCACCTGAGATCCTATCTTTATTTCTGGGCATTGTTGCTCAAGATAAGAAAAGACCCTTTAGGAGAGTCTGTGCCTTAAGTAGTTTCCTTTCCTATAGCAAAAGGACTGTAAGTACATGTACACACATGCATAGACATTTGTGCACGTGCATATGCAGGTGTGAATGTGGAGGCCAGAGAATAGCCTTGGATGTGCCCTTTCTCAGCCCCCTCCTCTTTTGTTTGTTTTTATTTTGAGACAGGGTTTCTCTGTGTAGCTTTGGCTGGTCCTGAACTTAGAGATCTTCCTGCCTCTGCCTCCTAACTGCTGGGATTAAAGGCATGGGACACCACTGCCTGACTCTTTTCCTTCTATTTCCTTCTTTCCTTCTTTCCTTCTTTCTTTCTTTCCTTCCTTCCTTCCTTCCTTCCTTCCTTCCTTCCTTCCTTCCTTCCTTCCTTCCTTCCTTCTGTCCTTCCTTCCTTCCTTTTCTTTACATAGGGTCTCTCACTGGCCTGGAAGGTCACTAATTAGGCTAAGCTGGCTGGCCAATGAGCTTCAGAGACCCCCTAGCTTCTCCTTCTCAGCACACAATACCATCACCAGTCCTCCCCACCCCCAACACAAGTTCTGGGGATCAAACTTAGGTTCTTGTACTTGCTGGTTGAGCCATCCCCGCGCCCCCTGCCCTAATATCTTCCCTTTACTGCTGGTCCACCATATGTCAGGAGCTTTGTATAAAGTGATCAAATAGTCTTCCAATGTAGAAGTTGTTGACCCTATAAGCAAGATAAGGTTTCAAAGAGTCATTTGCTCAAACACCTGGCAAGGACTTATGCTGAAATCCAGGATGTAGCTCAAGATTCTCCGACTTCCTCTATAGAGTTTTACGGTTTTATTTGACAACCCCACCTCCACCCCAAATTGTCTTGTTCCTCATGCAAGGGTGCTGCTACAAGGTGGAGCAAGTCAACACTCTTCGAAGATCTCCGATGTGTTTGTCTTTTGGATTCATCCCTTTGGGGGCTCAGCTTAGATGATGCCTCTACATGAGACTATTTTGGTACATACAGCTTGTTTGGTTTTCTATGAGATGCTACCTGTTTCTGGTCTGGGTCACATGGATGGAAAGCAGGCTCCTGGATAGAGGGGGGCACTATATGCCTTATTTTCTGCTGCATCCTTAGTAAAGAAAAGAGCGCCTAGGGCATAGTTGGTGCTCAGTAAGTACTCAGACCAATCGGCCTGCTGTTGGTCCATATATCTGGACAGTGGCTTCAGTTTATGGTTTTAATGGTCCTGAGGACTACAGACAATTGATAACCCTTCACTATTTACAATTGTAAATTACCTGTAATTTCTTTTCATGATGTTAGTAGGAAAGAGCCAAATCACATGGATAAGGCACTTAGAGCTCTTCTGAACTCGGTCGAAACCTCACCTTCATCTTCAAAGTCTATCGAAATCAAGATAGAAGGACAGTTTCTGAACACAATTCCCGTTAATGGTAGGTCATAAATTTGACTCAGATGCTAATGAGTTTCAAATACTCAGTAGGCGCGGACAGAGCCAAGGCCGGATGGTGATGCTCAGGTGCCCTCTAGTGTGTGCTGCTTCTCACATCAGTTCCTAGCATCACACACCACGTGCCTAAATCCATATTGAAAAGTGTGTGCATGCCTTTAATCCAAGCACTTGGGAGGCAGAGGCAGATAGATCTCAGAGTTCAAGGCCAGCCTGCTCTATAGATCAAGTTCCAGGACAGCCAAGGGTGCATAATTATAGAAAAACCCTGTCTCAAAAAAATAAAGAAGGGAGGAAGAAAGTATGTGGGTGTGATGGTTTGAATATGCCTGGTCCAGGGAGTGGCACTATTTGGAGGTGTGGCCTTGTTGGAGTAGTTGTGGCCTTGGAGTAGCTGTGTCACTGTGGGTGTGGCTTTAAGACCCTCATCCTAGCTGCCTAGAAGTCAGTATTCTGCTAGCAGCCTTCAGATGATGATGTAGAGCTCAGCTTCTCCTGCATCATGTCTGCCTGGATGCTGCCATGTTCCTGCCTTGATGATAACGGACTGAACTTCTGAACCTGTAAGCCAGCCTCAATTAAATGTCCTTATAAGAGTTGCCTTGGTCATGGTGTCTCTTTATAGCACTAAAACCCTAACTAAGACAGTGGGAATGTGTATTAACAGTTCTATAAAAAGAACAGTGGGAAAGACCAGGAGAAAACTGAACTTAAGGCTTGTTGTTCCATTCTGAATCATGTGTAGGCAGAACAGAAAGAGCAACTTTGGTGACTGTATGCAGCTACAGGGTGAGAACCTACCTAATCAGGGCTATTTCAAAGTTGATCTTGTAATTGACCCTTACCTTACATCCCTTCCCCTCATTTTTTTTTTTTTTTAGAACAAGATCACATGTATCCCATGTTGGCCCTCAGTTGCTATGTAACTAACAAAGACCTTGAACTTCTGGTACTCCTGTCTCCACTGTCCTTGTGCTACCATGCCTGGTCAATACGGTACCAGGGATGAAACCCAGGGCTTTGTGCATGTCAGGCCAGCACCTGACCAGTTGATTCACAGCCCTCAGCCTCCCCTGGCCCTCATTAGTTGCTATTCTTCTATTTAGTTTTTTTTTTTTTTTTTAAATGATGCTCGTAGTATATAGGTAGGGTTCAAAACCAAAGACACAGCCAGGTGTGGTGGTGCATGAGCTTAATTCTAGCACTCCAGAGGCAGAGGCAAGCAGATCCCTGCGAGTTCCGGGACAGCTAGAGCTATGTTGCAAGACCCTACCTCAAAACAAAGGAACAGCAAGAGAAAGAATAAGAAAAGCCCATGGACATAAAAAGGCAGGCGGTGGAAAGCTCTGCCAGCTCCCCTCACTCCTTCCTATTTATCATCTACTCAGTGGTCCACAGTGTCACCTTATAGTCTAGACCTAAAACTTATAATCTTCCTGCATCAGCTTCCCCATGTGCAGAGGTTACAGGTGTGTGTGTGTGTGTGTGTGTGTGTGTGTGTGTATGTGTGTGTGAGTGTGTGTGTGTGTGTGTGTGTGACACATCAACTTGACAAGCATTTTTATTTCTTCTGTTTTGCTTTTTATATCTGCCTGCTTTGCCCCTTGAATTTCTCCTACTGATAAATACTGTTAAATTGACCAATGCATTTCAGAGTGAGTCTTCATTTCTTAAACAGTCACTACTTGCTCTGTTGTGAAGATCTACCATGACTTCCGTAACTACTCCCTCCAAGAGGATGGCCATTTGGGTGGTGTACTGGATAGCTTTGTGTCAACTTGACACAGCTGGAGTTATCACAGAGAAAGGAGCTTCAGTTGGGGAAGTGCCTCCATGAGATCCAGCTGTAAAGCATTTTCTCAATTAGTGATCAAGGGGGNNNGGCCCCTTGTGGGTGGTGCCATCTCTGGGCTGGTAGTCTTGGGTTCTATAAGAGAGTGGANTGAGCAAGCCAGTGGAAGCAAGCCAATAAAGAACATCCCTCCATGGCTTCTGCATCAGTTCCTGCTCCCTGACCCGCTTGAGTTCCAGTCCTGCATCCTTTGGTGATCAACAGCAGTATGTAATGTAAGCCGAATAAACCCTTTTCTCCCCAACTTGCTTCTTGGTCATGACGTTTGTGCAGGAATAGAAACCCTGACTAAGACAGGTGGCTTCTGATCTTTTTATGTCACAAACAAAGCTGAAATGAATCATCTTGTATAGGTGCTTTTTTTCCCAAGACTGCACACATCTATCTAAGATAAATACCTAGGATTGGAGTATGTTGCGTCAAATAGCAATACTAATTACAAAATCATTTGAAGCCCTTACTGTGAGTCAGGCACTAAGGTAAGCCTTCTCTGTATACCAGCCTACTCATTTCATATTCTTAACCATCCTATGAGGAAAAGACTGTTATTATCTCCTTTATAGATGAGAACGCTGTGGCACAAAGAGGTTTAATAGCCTGCACAAGGTCACAGAGCTAGCACAGGGCAGAGGCAAGCAATGTAGCTGTTTTTAGACATCATGTTCTAGTGTCCCTGGGAATTTAATTATATTTTACGTCGCCATAAATTGTCCTTTATTCTGGTTCTGCTGATTTCTTCTCTTCCTAGCATTACTGTGCAATTTTATCAACAGACCCTCTGCTTATTAATTATAGGTGGAAATGAATCTCGATGTAATGTTAACTTGTTCTCTTATAGTGACAGGTGCTGAGTATGCTCACAAGCACTCAGTAGCCATGTTTTAGCTTCTGTGTGGCTCTCCATCTGAGCTTTTATGTATGTTTCTATGGTGACTTCAGTCTCCCTCTTACTGACCTGGAGAAGGATATCTTTATGTATTAGAGATAAGAGTTTCACTTGTGATATAAATTAGAAAAAGATTCTTCCTAGTTTGTTTCTCATATTTTATATTGTTTATATTTTTCTCTGGTAGATGTTTTTTTTTGACATATTCAAAGCCAAATGATTAATCTCATAGGCATTCTTGGCTTTTTAAATAATTCAGGCCCTGAATAAAAACTCCCTATGTTTTTTTTTTTTCCTAGTGTTCTGATGGTTGAAGTTTAATAATTAAACATCAGACCCATTTGGAATTTATTTTATATGATGAGCATATGTATCCAGTTTGCTGCCTTCCCTGGGTTACCCAGGTTGCTGTTTTGATAAGGGCAGCATTTCTTATTGCACTACATGTACAATTAGGTTCTCTTTATAGACTTCCCACTCTATTGTGGTCCAATTTTCTGTCTGTATATGTATTAAATACTACCCTATGAGTTGAAGCCCTGTAATACCTCATCCAGTAGAGCTCCACCATTCATTCATTGCTCACTTGTGTGTTGTGTCATGTGTGGCTGTGCGTGTGTACCAGTGTGTGCACATGCAGTTATCAGAACAAGGCTTAGAGTGTTTTTCTATGTTATTCCCATCCTTATTGCCTTGAGGCAGGGTCTCTTGTTGAACTTAGAGCTGGCTGTCTTGTCTAGGCTGGTTGGCCTACAGTGAGCTCCTGGGGCCTGTCTGTTCTTAGTGGCTCACATGCTGGGTCACGGGAACACATAGCCTTGCTAGGCTTTTTGTGTAGCCCTAGGGATTTGAACTCAGGTCCTCAAGCTTACAAAGCAAGTTTTCTTACCCACTGAGCCATTGGCCTCTTCCCAGGCTCAGCAGTACTCTTCGTTTCCATAGCTTGCTTTATTATGCCTGCTTATTATGACCTTAATAACCAACCTTTTAGCTTTGATTAAAAATACAACCAACCAACCAAGATCAAAAATTCAAGGCCATCTTCAGTTACAAAGAGAGCTCAGGACACGAAACTTGTGTCTCAAAATCCAAAACAAGACAAGCAAGCAAGCCAACAAAACCCCAACAAGACATCAATGGGGGGCTGTCACACGCTTCTATATAACAATTCAGAAAGTACGCACGTTTTTGTATTACTGACTGTATCCATTAAAACAAAAACGATACATAGCATTATGGCAGTGTTAGGTCAAACGTATTTCTATGCCTTAAAAAAGAATAAGAAGAGTAAGAAAAAAAAAATCCATCTTAGAGAAATGGTTAAGAAGTGGTTTCAAATGGGACAAGCAGTGAGAGAGTTAAGACATCTGAACCCAGAGCATGGGTGGGCAAATCAGTATCTCCTTCAAAGAGCAAGTCAAGAGCTCAAAGTCAGAAAGTCTAACAGAGATTTCCTCTGTGAGAAAACACAAGGGAAGCCAGTCTATGAGAACACTGACAACCGAAGCACACCAGGGAACCACGACAAAAACGAGCAATGCAGGGGCTAGCCACAGAGTTGATGGCAAATCTTTCCTCTCTGTATACTGAAAAGATAATTCCTTATTTCTGCCCCACTTTGCCACTCCTTCATGAGCGGCTTGTCTAGGAACACTTTTGAAAGTAGCGACAAGAGCTGAATGTCATCTCAGCACCCAGTGGATGAAGCAGGCTGATTGCTCTAAATGTGAGGGTAGCCTGAGCTACCAAGCAAGATGTTGACTCAAAACAGGAAACAAAATAGTAATGAAAAGTGTTATCCTAGGCTTCGAGAGATGACCAGCAATAGCTATTGTCACTCTTGAATTCATGTATATTTTAAGTAAGCGATGAAGTGAAATTTCAAATTTCACATTTTTGCTTGTTAGCTTGTTTGTTTGTTTGATTGTTTTGAGACAGGGTTTCTTTGTGTAGCCCTGGTTGTCCTGGAACTCACTCGGTAGACCAGGCTGGCCTCAAACTCAGAGATTTACCTCCCCCCTTCCACCCAAGTGTTGGCATAGAAGGCACACGCCACCATTGCATGGCTGACATTTCACAAAAGTTTTATGAAAGAACAACAAAATATGTTTACATTTAAAACAGTAAGAAAATGTTGGGAACTAATGATGTTTAGCTGTCTTGAGAATTCAGTTAATCATTCTATACCCATTCCTGTGTTTTATTGTTAGTTACAAAGGCAAGGATGTCATATATTGCTAATCCTTGAAAGGGACTCTACCCTCTTAGGTGTTCTCCAGCAGGGGTGTGAAATTGCTGGTCCACCAACTGTTCCCTTGAGTCCATAGTTCCAATGGCATATTCACTAGGAGGCAAGTTGATAGGGACACCTTTATTTGTGTCCATGAAATAAAGCTATATTTACTTGTCGGAATAGCATGTTTTCTTCTTGTTATTGTGTATGTAAATGTGTGTATGCATATGTGTGTGAATTGTGTGTATTTGTATGAGTGTGTGAATGTGTTTGTGGTATGAATGTGTTTGTGTGTGTGAATGCATATGTGGTGTGAATATTTGTGTGTGTGAATTGTGTGTATGTGTGTGTATGCATGTGTGAATGTGTGTGGTGTGTGAATGCGTATGTATGTGTAGTGTGTGAATGTGTTGTGTGTGTGAATTGTGTGTATGTGTGTGTGAATATATATGAGTGTGTGGTGTGAATGTGCATGTGTGTGTGGTGTGTGAATGTGTTTGTGTGTGTGAATAGTGTGAATGTGTATGTGTGTGTGTGAATGTGTATGTGTGTGTGTTGTGAATTGTGTGTACGTGTGTGTGAATGTGTGTGGTGTGTGAATGTATTTGTGTGTGAATGTGTATGTGTGTGTAGTGTGTGAATGTGTTTGTGTGTGTAAATTGTGTGTATGTGTGTGAATGTGTGTGGTATATGAATGTATTTGTGTGTGTGAATGTGTATGTGTGTGTGGTATGAATGTATTTGTGTGTGTGAATTGTGTTTGTATGTGTGAATGTGTATGTGTGTGTGAATGTGTATGTGTGTGTTTGTGTGTTCCTGTTTCTGACAAAGTCTTGTTACACTGTCCAGATTAGTGTCATATTTGTCATCCTCCAGTCTCAGCTCCTCAAGTGAAGAGACTACAGGTGAGCTCCACTGTGCCCAGTGTCCAACATGCCCATCATTTGGGTAATAACTTATTCTCAGACTGATCAGTTGAGGAAAAGAGGGCATTTATTAGTTTTCTGATTTTACATAATGGAGTGTCTATGCTGTAATCATTTCATATTGCTCGTGCAGGACAATGAGGGACAGTGCAATGATTAGCAATGGGAATTGGTAAGATAAGAGTCATTTGAAGAATTAAAAAGGAAAATCTTCCATGCTGGGCTCCTGCTTCATAACACTACCATGTCACCCCCAGCTCATTACCCAGGACCCAGCACCTACACAAAATCTGGATGTAAAATCACTTCCTATGCAAGCTTGGTTCTTGGGGTGAACGTGTCAGATGAATGCGGCAGGCACAGCAGGCACGGCAGGCACAGCAAGCATGCTACCCCAATGTACTGAGATGCTCAGTAAGATTGTAAACAGCGGTAAGGTGAGCACAAAGAATCACCACAGGGAGTTAAATGTTTGGCCCTGTGTTTCATCTACTGGAACACACAGCATAAATAAATTCCAGGGTCCACACTTGGTATATAGACATCCATGCAGGAAAAACACGCATGCACACGAAGTAAACATTTTAAAAATTCAATTGGTCTTTGAGTGGAGACATTTTAGGTATAGTGATTGAATTATAGCAGTCACTGCACCGTGAACCATAGGTGAGCTTTATTTTGCTTAAGAACGTATGGCGTAGCCGGGTGTGGTGGCACACGCCTTTAATCCCAGCACTTGGGAGGCAGAGGCAGGCGGATTTCTGAGTTCGAGGTCAGCCTGGTCTACAGAGTGAGTTCCAGGACAGCCAAGGCTACACAGAGAAACCCTGTCTCCAAAAAAGAAAAGAAAGAATGTATGGCGTTATGCAAGGCACTTACCACCAAGCCTGGCGACCCAAGGTGGATCCTTCAGATCCACAAGGTAGAGGACAAGAATAGACTCCTTCAAGTTTACCTCACACACAACCACACATAAGCATACACACGCCCCCACCCCACCCCCACAGACTAAATAAAATGAAAGGAAGAGGAAGAAAAAGAACAGGAAGAAGGAAGAGCAGGAGGGAAGAGCAGGAGGTGGCAGAGGAAGTGGCAGCAGCCGGGAGACAGCCTGCAACACTATGGAAGTGTTTGCTCTATCGGGGCAAGTGGTTAACTGTGACATCATTGCCCAGAAGGAAGAGGCCATTCAAACGCACCTGTTCGAGGCGAGTCTCTCCTCTCTTCTTGTTGTGAAGTTGGAGGTAAGTGTCTGTTTTAGGCGCAGGTAACCCCAAAGTCAGCTTGTTTTTTTCCACAAAATATTGTTTGGATTTCCTTCTGCGTGGGCCACGTGACCCCGGCAGGAAAACTTCATTGTGTGAGCTTGAGCTCTTTAGGTACCGAGACAGGTCGCTTGATTTCTCCTCCTGGTCACTGTCGCTTAGTTCTGAGAAGAACTCTTTTTGACGGGTGCCATGTTCATACTTTGGGCTCAGAAATTCGCTTCCAAGTAAGGAGGCTTCGCTCTGAGGACTCATCTTCTCTTTGCCTTTCCTCATGGAGAGTCCCATGGATGGCTCTCTGGAAGGGTAGAGTGGAGTCAAAGGCAGGTTTTCTGAAGAGCTATCTGCAGACCCTGGTAATGCTTCCCCAGCCAATGGCTGCCCCTCCTCTCGTTTGTTCTTCCAGTTGGGATCATATCGGAGGTCTGAATATTTGTCTTCTACCTGATGTTGGCTGTCCGAAGCAAAAAAGAGAAGTCTTTAATTAAAGTAGATTCCCAGGGGGAGGGGGGGTGCCTTCAAACGACAGCCCCCACCTGTAACAGACCCAATAAAAAGATATCTCTCTCTCTCTCTCTCTCTCTCTCTCTCTCTCTCTCNCNCACACACACACACACACACACACACACACACACACACACTAAAAATAAACTCACTCATTTGATTCACTTCACTGTTTCATTTAAATTCAGTCTCAGAGCCCTTCCTCTAATTTCCTTTCACTATCTAGATGGTGAGGGTGCATCTAAGTCTCAAATTAGAACCACAGAAAAGATCTAATTAGCTGAGTTCACTGAAATCTGTAGTCAAAATGTTTGCCAACTAAATTCTAAAAGCAAGAAAACAAAGATGAAATGTTTAAGATGTTCAAGCAGCGTGTCTATACAGTTCCAAGGTTCCTATAGCTTCCCAGAACCAACGGCGATCTGGGGCTGGATCTGTACAGCTCACACTGGACGGCTGGGCTTTAAGTTCAGTGGAGAGAGTGGCTTGCCTGGCGTGCTTGAAGCGCTATATTTTATCACCAGCATCAGTCCACCTGTGGCCCACTCTTGTGGTCCCAGCACCTGGGAGGTGGAGTGGGGCAGGTGAATCGGAAGTTCAAGGTTTTCCTTCACTACAAGGTGCACTGACAGTCAGCGTGGACTACATGAAACTCTGACTCAAAAAAGAAGGAAAGAGGAGAGGCACTAGGGGAAGGTGAAGAAGAAAAGGACAGTTTCACCTTATAAGGTATAATGTTGTTATAAGGTACAACAATTTATACCTTAGCTGGTTCCCTTAGCTGGCTCTATGTATATTTGAATATTTGTTTATTTCTAGGAAGGGAAGTACTCCTCTTGAGAGGAGAATAAGGTTTTTATCCCAATTGAATACCTATATACATAGGCTCTTCTTGCTTTTCAGGAATTTTGGGTTCCAGCCCTTTTCTCTATAGATGTTTATCAAACATGCTACAGGGAAGTGCACGAGGCTTAGAGTCAGCCTGTGGCTCTGAGGCTTGTCAGAGCCATGCGTACGAGGCTCAGTAGACAGGTCATCCATCATGGGCCTTACGTTTTAGGACAGTCTCTCTGAATTACGTTTAAGCACATCGTCCTGTCTGAGGAAGTAAACTAGACCCCAAATAAAGTCCTCCCGTCTGCCATGACAGTCTCAATTCCTAAAGTAGCCCATAGTCTTAACTGGGGGGGGGGGGGGAGAGGAAAGCTGGTAATATGGCATATTTAATGGCCTCTTTGATCTTCAAAAGCTAAATGGGAGAGATTTTTCCTTGCTGAGGACAGTGGACGAAATTCTCTAATCAAAAAGAAAATGTAAATCACCTAGCTTTTTATGCTATTTGATATTCCCGTTTACAGAGGACATAATTTTATGCTGGGTAAACAAACTAATGGTCCCTATGATGCCAATTTACCCTTCTTAATGTGGACCTGGATTTCTTTGATTCAATGTAAAGCAAAAAAATCTCATATGCTAGTTGTCACTGTGCGTTTTTCAGCTCTCTGAAGAGGGTGGGGAACTTTCCAGCGGAGGAGGCGCTTCCTTTTCCTGGATGGGATTTCCCCAGCAAAACTGTCAGGAAATGGGACATCATTGTGTCCCCCACACAGATACCACGAGCTGTCCTGTCTTCAGGGCCACGGTGGGCAGGCACCTCTGGTGGGTTATCTGCCTTACAAACTTCAGTATTTGGACAATGGGCCTTTCACCTTTCACCGCTGAGGTAGTTTGTCTCAAATGGGGATTTTGTATTTGGCCCATTTCTCATGGCTGACTAAAGATGGGCAAGAAGACATGTATCTTACAGTGCTCTGCACATGTGTTCATTAGCTTTATACTGGGGTTTTTAAACACTTAACTAAGGTCATGGACAGCAGGGGCTGCAGTATGCCCTCCTTCCCTAATTAGCACACTGCGGTGCTCTATGGGACAAGTTAAATGCTTCTAGAATAAATAACTGGATCTCCATAAATACTCCAATGTAAATAAAGCGGTTGATATTTATTTTTAAAAGTAGCTACACAGTTATAACCTTAACATGAAGGTGCTTCTTGCACTGGGATATATTAGTGACTGATTTTAGGGTTTTTCTAATTATATTAAGTGGCCTAAGGTTTAACTGCACTTGTTTACATGGAGAAAAAAGCTCAGTTATTATCTGTAAGCAAACATGACTTTTTAAAAACAAACAAACAAACAAACAAACACACACAGGCTGTATTCCCATATCCATAGTTTACTGGAAGGAAAAACTGAGTTTAAGTTTACTCTTTCTTCAGTAGATCACAGTTGTTTTGACAAGTGTCTGCTAAGCACTAACTAAGCTGGGGAGTTAGGCAGCACAGTGCTGTCTTCTCAAACTGGTGTCCCCACAGTTAACACTGTGGCATGATGCCTGTGCTGGTGGGGACCCCAGGGGACCTCGAGTGTGTCTCAGGAGGTTGGGGGGAGAGCTTTCCACAGGAAGTCATGGCCACGACCTAAGGCTGAGAAAACGTGTCCCAGGCTGAGAGGACAGTGGGGAAAGAGGACTTAAAGGGACAGAGCAGTGTCGCTTCCCCAGAGCGAATGCTCTGCAGACGCTCTGCAGACAGTGGAGCCTGGGAAGAGGAGAGGTGGGGCTCAGAGTTCAAGTCTAACCAGAGTTTAGATAGGCAAGGACCTCAGTAGACTCTGGAAGAGCTTGGGCTTAGCTGTGTTCTATGAGTACTTAATTTCAGAGAGAAGACTGGCCACCAGTGAAGAGTAGCCAGAGGGGTGAGCCGCAGGATGGCCTTACACACACGTTCTCTTGAAGACTTTCAGAAGAGTCTTCTCAGCCACTGAGCTGGGCGTCACTGGGCTGGAGGGATGACTCATTGGTGAAGGGTACTTGCTGCTCTTACAGAGGACCTGGAGTTGGGTTTCCAGGAACAACATGGTTGCTCATAACCACCTGAAACTCCAGTTCCAGGGGATCCCATGTTTAATTGTTCCATAATATCTCAAAATCCATCCACCACCCCCCTCCCAACCCTGTCATCCTGTTAGCCTAAGATAACTCAGTTCCTGGTATAACTAAGTAACATCAGAAATCACACACACACACACACACACACACACACACACACACACACACACACGTGTGTTGAAGGCTTGGTCTCCAGCTTGTGACAGTACTGAGAGGTGGTGGAACCTTTAGATCATGGGACCTTATGGAAGGAAGTTAACTTCCTTCAAAACCATGCCCTTTGGGCCAGCGGAGGCTTGCTCTCTGTGTGTTTCTTGGCTTCCATGGGAAAACAGGCCTCCTCTCAGAGATGCTCTTGTCTTCATATTGCCACAGGCCTAGAGAAACAGGGCCAAGTGCCCATGGAAGTGTGAGCCCCCGAGAGATTGTTGTTCCTTTTAAGGTGTTTATCTCAAGCGTCTCATCACAGTCATGGAAAGATAACACAGAGACCTCTGATATTTGAAAGTGTGTGCATGTATTCTTATCCCTGTGATGACATTAGAACAACTGGAGCACGCTTCCGGTCACTGCACTTAACTAGCCTCAACCAGTGATGGCTGGCAGCCATCCATACTTTCACTATGCGTTGTCTCTCTGCATAATTTCTGGTGCCACTGAGTACTTGGTGAATAATGGGCAGATTATTTAACGTCTGTGCCCGGCACAGAGTAAGAATGGTGCGAACACTAGCTCTGGCCGAGCATGTCAGTGAGCCCTATAACCAGGTTTTGCTCGCTGCCTACCACACTCAGTCTCTAGGATACAGCATGGTTGTTATGTACTATGCTTCCTGCTGATGAAGCACAAGGGATTCTTCTCCCCGCAGGCCTTAAGATATTTCAAGAGCATCAGGCTCTAAGTGGTACCCTAGTGGCCTGGAAGATATAACACCCATTTAAAAAAAAAAAATCCAGTTTTCCAGTCATGAGCTAGGTTCCATGGGAAATGTCTGAAATCATAATTTAGGAAGTGGGATTAAGAAATATCAGCTAACTCACATGATAAAATATTTCAACCACCACTAAACCAAGATAAGGTAGATACAAGTAAGATCATTAAAAAAATTTTGTGCCTTCCAGATAATCCATAAAGTGAAGGCCCTAGGTGGATTTCCTTTCTTAAAGAAATGGCTGCTTGAAAGGCCATCTTGTTGTTCTAAGCAGAAACTAGACCAAAATGGAAGGGGCTGGGAGCAAACGAGAAGAGATGAACTTCTGAGAAACGTTTCTGAGACAGTGGTCAGAGGGAAACACCAAGGCAGGTGTATTATCTGGAAGTAAAACTGAGATAACCACGGTCCCCAAGAGAGTGTTAAGAACATGAAGCCATGTACCCTGGCAATGGCTGCCTCCAAATGTCCCCTTCACCAGCTCCAAACGGAAGACATGTTGAAGCTAATGAGGGTTTTTTTCCCCCTTTCGAAATCATGTGCATGGAAAATTGTAATGCTTCCCAGAAATAAATCGAGTTGTTGAAACAGAACATGATACTAAAGCACCCTATTGTACCGAGCTCGGGTGCTAAGGAGCCCAATTGTGTTTTGCAGTCTGGGTCAACACACGGGGACAAAATGAGTGTGAAGTGCTCTTTCACAGGCAATCTTCTGCACACAAAACACGCACCTCTCCTCCTCCTCATCCGCTGGGAAGGTCATGCAGACAATGAGAACACAACTCTTTTGTTACCCTTCAGACAACAGATGTCGGGGCTCCTCTTCAGAGCCCCGGGTTAGAAATGGATGCGGAGAGGAGAGGGAGCGGAGGGCGGGGGGGGGGGGCATCTCCCATGTGTTCAGTGGGGTATTTGCTGCCTTTAATGGACCGTGTTTGAGTCCGTGCTGTGATAACTTCAAACAAAATAAAATCAAATCTCCATTTAATGAAGAGCCTCATACTCAGTTTGTATTCAATCAAAAAATTACTAAAATTAGAGCATGTTTCTAGTTCAATTAACATCCTCTGCACTCAAATAAAATATTCAATAACTGGCCATTTTGCCTGTTGAGGGGAATAAAAGCAGAGCCCCCATCCGTTAGCTGTTATTTATTTGCCTCTTTATGTTAAGCAGCCAGTTAGATTGAAACTGCACATATTATTACTGATTTAGGTTTCATTTAATCCTTTGAAACAGAATAATTATTCCCAATTTATATGCCATTAAATCTTTTATGCACACGAGAAGCAAATTCAATTTCTGCTTAAGTGTAGAGTTTGTGATGCTCTTTAGAGGAGCCTCAAAACTGACAATTGTTTCTGAGGGTTCCTAAATCCCATTGCATCTTGCTCTTCTTATCAATGGCTTTTAAGGAAACAAAATGCAACAAATCCAAAAAGATCAGAAATTCACTTTTGCAGGTATGAAATAAAATGTTTCCATAGACACACTTTGTGGCGATTACTGGTAACCCATAAATTTTCATTTAGTGGAGGCATTTTATTTTACTTAAATAATTAAAGGTTTTAATAGAAAAACAATAGCATAATGAACTGAAGGTAAAACCTGTCTATAGAAACACACTAAAATGAAGGGGGTGGATTGTTATTCACTGAACTTTGCTTACTGCAATTACATCATTTGGATAATTCTGACTCAAATCCCTTTGTTTCAACAATAGATTTGTGGCTTGTTGTTGTTGCTGTTGTTGTTTTGTTGAGGCAGGGACTCTCCACATAGCCCTAACTGTCATCCTAGCATTCATTCTGTAGAGCAAGCTGGCCTTGAACTCACAGAGATCTGCCTGCCTCTGCCTCCTGGGTGCTGGGACCAAAGGCACGCACTGAACTTCAACAACACATTTGTGACTGTTATAACCAGGTATTTGTCCCAAGTTGTTGTTCGGACCCCACTTCAATTCAGGATCATCTGGTAGTAAAGTGAAATAAATTATCTAAAGTGCTAACCCTAGAGACCACAATGTAACAGTCTAGCATCCACTTCTATTGAGATGACATCTTCACAAGAAATGCTGTGTCATTATAGCAACCTTGAACCCCATTGAGGAAAGGCGTTCTCCTAGCAGTTAAGGGAATGGAGTCTATCACTGGTCTAGGTATGAACCTAACATTCCAAGCTACTCAAAATGCAAGAGTCAATCCAATTAGGTCAATCAGTCATCTGGCTAAGGAACCACCATCCCTCAGGGAGGTGGATTCCCTTAGTACAACTATTGCCTTATTGAGATAATGTACCTTTCCTTCCCAGAAATCTCCATGTCAGTGCAGTAACTACAGGTCTGCCAGGACGCTCTGCTAAGTCTGTCCATGTCAGAGCAGTAACTACAGGTCTGCCAGGATGCTCTAAGTCTGTCCATGTCAGAGCAGTAACTACAGGTCTGCCAGGATGCTCTAAGTCTGTCCATGTCAGTGCAGTAACTACAGGTCTGCCAGGATGCTCTAAGTCTGTCCATGTCAGNGCTCTAAGTCTGTCCATGTCAGTGCAGTAACTACAGGTCTGCCAGGATGCTCTAAGTCTGTCCATGTCAGTGCAGTAACTACAGGTCTGCCAGGACGTTCTGCTAAGTCTGTCTGCATTTCTGAGCCCTGACTCAGAAAGGTGTAATTTCTAACCCTTCGTTTTTTTGGGGGTTTTGTTGTTGTTTTCTATCTTCTTTTCACATGTTGGCCGGAGGATAAGTACTTTTTCTCTGGCACTTTGTGCTTCCCCCCTTTTTCTCTGAACCCCCCTCCCTTTTGCCCTATAGCTGCTCCCTGAACCTCTATGTCTAACTCAAAAAGGTGCAGTCTTTTTCTCTTATTAGTTTTATTTGTGTATTTTTATTTCATGTGTACGGGTGTTCTGCCTGTATGTATATACATGTAACACTTACAGGCAGTGCCTTTGGAGGCCAGAAGAGGACATCAGGTCCCTTGGAACTGGAGTTACAGATTGGATCAGTGAGGTACTGTGTTCACCCTGTGACCCGAACCTCAGGTCCTCCACAACAGCAGCAAGTGCTCTTAATCACTGTGTGCTCTCCAGGCCCTCTCTCCATACTGGTTAGTAAAGATGGGGCTCTCCCAGATTTCCAGGAATTATGACACAGCACTTGGAACCACAGTTTTTCTCTCTGTGAGAGTTGATGACATGACTTGCAGACATTTTCTATGCAAGTTTCGGGTGTTCTCTTCATTCACCACAACAGTGGCGAAGAGTGGAGCGTTTTTTGAGCCGGGGTTGCCAGCCTTGAGTTTCTTATGTAGCTTAGGATGAACTTTGAAAGCTCCCTACTGGGGCTGGTGAGATGGCTCAGTGGGTAAGAGCACCCGACTGCTCTTCCAAAGGTCCAGAGTTCAAATCCCAGCAACCACATGGTGGCTCATAACCATC
>NC_034599.1:36060020-36061204 GCF_900095145.1 Mus pahari
GAGAGATAGCTCAGTGGTTAAGAGCACTGACTGCTCTTCCAGAGGTCCTGAGTTCAATTCCCAGCAACCACATGGTGGCTCACAACCATCTGTAATGGGATATGATGCCCTCTGAAGACAGCTACAGTATATTCATATACATAAAATAAATAAATCTTTATTTAAAAAAAAGTATGTACTCTTGTTGGAGGAAGTATGTTGCTGAAGTGGACTTTGAGGTTTCAAAATCTCATGCCAGGCTCTCTCTCTCTCTCTCTCTCTCTCTCTCTCTCTCTCTCTCTCTCTCTCTCTTTCTCTGTGTGTGTGTGTGTGTCTCTCTCTGTCTCTTTCATGAACTTGTGAGATGTGAGCTCCCAGTTACTGTTCCTCCCTGCCAGTACGCTTCCCACTCTGATGCTCATGTACTCAACCTCTGAAACTGTAAGGAAATCCCCAATTAAATGATCTCTTCTATAAGTTTCCTTGGTCACAGTGTCTTTTCATAGCAATAGAAAAGTAGCTAAGACACTGGGTTCTGCTACTGATCAGTGGTGTAAGCTTGAGCAAGTCTCTTCATTTCTCCAGGCCGTGGCTCCCCCCTTATGTATAACAGGACACTGGCCCACCTGTTAAGACTCTGAAGGTTCTAAGAATCTGTCACTTTTTGAGTTAGGGTGGGTTTACGGTATAAAACTTCTCAATGTTAGTAAGTATCAGGAAAACTCACTTCATTTCAATGCAATACACTAAAAAGTATACAAATTAGGTTGTAATAGTAAAACTAAAAGTGCATTAAGCTGGCCTTGATGAACCACAGTGGGGATCTCAGCACTAGTTCAGAGCCAGACTAGGTTACACAGTGAGACCCTGACTCAAATGACCAGACGGTGCCTCAAATAGAGGTGTTCTGTCCTCCTGACCCACGTGGTAGAAGGAGAGAACCAATCCCCCAAAGTTGTCCTTTGATTTCTATGATTGCATCATATCATCTGTGCTCCCCTATACAAATTAATTTTCTTTGAAGAAAGGATGTTGAAAAAATATAGTTATCAAAGTTTTCTATATTTTCCAGCTTGCTAGGAATTGGGATCAGATGAGTTATAGGCCATAAACTGACTAATCTTTTAGTACTTGCTATCATCTTCTTGATAAATGCGAAGGATTGTGGATAATAAGTTGTACTTTCTATGTTTTTTTTTTTTTTT